>NC_048226.1:33892493-33932682 GCF_002007445.2 Ailuropoda melanoleuca
TGTTTCATTCCCCCTTCTGATTACCCCCCCTTTCTTTATCCCTTTCTTCCCCTACCGATCATCCTAGTTCCTATGTTCCATAGATGAGAGAAATCATATGATAGTTGTCTTTCTCTGCTAGTATTTAAAGCCATCCAATCATTTCAGTGGCTAGAACCTTGTACCCCATCTCTTTTCCATTGCCTCATCTTCAGGGATTTTATGTATGAGGTTAATTAATAAACTGTACCAAGTAGGAGCAAGAAGTTGGGAACTTTGCAAACAAGAAAATGACACCTGTTTCCAAATAGAGGATAAAAGCCAAAGGAAGAACAAAGAATCAACACTAAACACAGCATCTTTCTGATTAGGGACTGAGGACACAACGTGAACTTATGTTCCAGAATCCAAGCAATAGCATTTCTATCATTATTCAGATTTCTCCTTCAACAGCCAAAAACCCGTCCCTGACACTGCCCACATTCCCATGTTTAGGTGCCAGAATCTAAAAGTTTTCCATGCAGGTAGTACATTTGGGAAGTGATCCCAAGAAGAAAGATGAGTTACCAGGGGAGTCAGATATGGAAGAAGGGAAAGACAATAAAATGATTCATCATCTTGTTGGATATTGCTGAAGACCATTGGTGTTCAATTTCACCATGACTTTGTCATGGCCTTGTGAAATATGTCACCAAAGTTTCCTCTGAGGGACCCAAGCCAGAGACACTTAGCCATCAGCTCAGCATGGTGGACCTTCTGGGGTAATATACCTACACTTTTGAGTTATCCATGCTCCAGAGTCGGGAAGGATCCTATAAGTGCCCTGAAATTTGGCGTCAGGGGATCCCCAGGGAAGGGAAGGGCAAACAAATGTCTGTGTAAAACTGGTCAGCATCTGTGCAGAAACTGGCTGCCACATCAATGACTGAAGTAAGAGGTGGGGTCGAGAGAGGCCAATGCCAGGGCTAGAGTGAGCACATTAGGTACCCATCACCTGTTGTTAAGGATGTCCAAGCTGATGTGCAGCTGACAATTGAAAACAACTCAGTCTACATTTGGATATGTAGATCCCTTCATGATGGCTAAGAAAATGTGGCCTCAGCACCTGCTCTATTAGTTGTGCTGGACTAATTACAAATACTAACAAAATTATGGTATTAATGAATATAAATTTTGACATTCAGAGCTGGGCTTAACCTACCTAGTAATAGGATCTGAATCCATGTTTAGGTTGGGAAGCCGTGTAATAGAAGGGGAGGCATTAGTCACATTCCGCTGCAATGTTTTATCTTCTTGAAATGTTTATGCTAAAGCTTCATTCCCAGTGTGATAGTAGCCCAGAAGTGGGCTCTCACCAGACACCAGATCTGCCGGCACCTTGATTTCCAATGTCCAGCCTTCACACTTGGAGAAATAGTTTATCACTTAAACCACCCACCCTGTGGTATCTTGTTATAATCCAAACTGACTAAGAAACCTACCTATCATTATTATATGATTGTGAAGAGGTGACCTCATTTTTAAATGAAGAAAATTCCGGGGCACCTGGGTGGCTTAGTTGGTTAAGTGGCTAACTCTGGGTTTTGGCTCTGGTCATGATCTCAGGGTCCTGGGATCAAGCACTGCATCAGGCTTTGCTCTCAGTGGGGAGTCTGCTTATGAATTATCTATCCCTCTGCCCTTCCCCCCCCCGTGCTCATTCTCTCTAAGATAGATAGATAAATAATAAATAAATAAATAAATTAATTAATTAATCTTTTTTTTAAAAATGGAGGAAATACCTTCTACTAGCTAAAGGTTGTGTGGGGGCAATAACATCCGGAAATTTTCTTGAGGATTTAATAAAATAGCACCAAAAATAGTGTCTACAGCTCAATAAATGACATTTGGTGTTAGTATGATTGTAAATAGTTGCATCATAATAAAGATTAAAAGAAAATTATTTATTTTTAAGATTTTATTTATTTGAGAGAGAGAGAGATCATGAGAGGGAGAAGCCAACTCCCTGCTGATCAGGGAACCCTATGTGGGATTGGATCCCAGGACCCTGGGATCATGACCGGAGCTGAAGGCAGACACTTTACTGACTGAGCCACCCAACCACCCTTAAAGAAAATAATTTAAGCAAAATATATAATTCTTTTTTATATACATTGTGTAAGAAACACTATCTTAGTCAAAGAAATCTAGGAAGACCTTGGATTTTAATGTCTTTGAGGGAGAACCTGAGAAAAAAAATGCACGAATGTGATGCCGTACAAATATTAAATGTAGTTATCTACATGTATCTATCAGTATTCATTTCTTCATTTACTTATTCATTCAACCAATGTTCATATTTACCACTTACTGGACACTGTGTAGGTGTCAATCAGTGGCGAACAGATTCTGACCTCTTGGGTCTTATAGTTTAAAGGGGGAGGGAGACATGTTAAATAATCACACAGTATCTAATTTATTACAAAAAGCAATATGAAGGATGGTGGTGTGCACTGTTGACTACTGTGTGGGAAATAGAGGGAAGACCTCCTGGAGGAATTGACATGTCAGCTGAACCTACAGCATTGACTTCCCATTTTATTATGGGAAATTATATTTTTTAACTTTTGCCAAAGCTAAACACAATAATTCGTTGCTGCAATTTGCATTGCCTTGTTTAATAATGTAATAGAGTTTTTCTCCTTTCTTGACTGGTTTCTTCTAATTGTTAGAAGATTATACATCCTTGTTAATTTCTTTCTCATATTTTTGCACTTTTCCCAATTATATAATATAGTTTTTCTTTTTAATATGTAAGTAGTCCTTATATATTCTTTGTATTTTTTATGTGAGTTGAAAATATTTTTTTTTTGCTTTTTCTGTCACTTACTTCACTTCTAAAATCATGTATGGCAGTGTTTGCCATGCAGAAAATTTTAAGTTACGTGCAGTTGACTGTATCAATGTATTATTTATGATTTTCCACTGTGTTTTCTTATCAAAGGACTTCATTTTCCTTGGGGTTATAAAAATTTTCTCCGAGTTTTTTCAATATGTTTATAATTTGAGGTATTTATATTTATTTTTTTAATAATAATTTTTATTTTGTTATCTTAGTCACCATACAGTACATCCCAGTTTTTGATATAATGTTCTGTGATTCATTATTTGCGTATAACACCCAGTGCACCATGCAATATGTACCCTCCTTACTACCCACCACTGGCCTCCCAATCCCCCTCCCCCCTCCCCTCTGAAGCCCTCAGTTTGTCTCTCAGAGTCCACAGTCTCTCATGGTTCATTCCCCCTTCTGTTTACCACCCCCCTCATTCTTCCTTTCCTTCTCCTACCGGTCTTCCTATTTCTTATGTTCCATAAATGGGTGAAACCATATGATAATTGTCTTTCTCTGCTTGACTTACTTCACTTAGCATGATCTCCTCCAGTCCCATCCATGTTGCTGCAAATGTTGGGTAATCATTCTTTCTGATGACTAATATTCCATTGTATATATGGACCTTATCTTCTTAATCCAGTCATCTGTTGAAGGGCATCGTGGCTCCTTCCACAATTTAGCTATTGTGGACAATGCTGCTATGAACATTGGGGTACATATGGCCCTTCTCTTCACTACATCTGTATCTTTGGGGTAAATACCCAGTAGTGCAAAGGCTGGATCATAGGGTAGCTCTATTTTTAACTTTTTAAGGGACCTCCACACTGTTTTCCAAAGTGGCTGTACCAACTTGCATTCCCACCAACAGTGTAAGAGGGATCCCCTTTCTCCACATCCTTTCCAAAATTTGTTGTTTCCTGCCTTGTCAATTTTTGCCATTCTAACTGGTGTAAGTGGTATCTCAAGGTGGCTTTGATTTGAATTTCCCTGATGGCTAATGATTTTGAACATGTTTTCATGTGTCTGTTAGCCATTTGTATGTGTTCATTGGAAAAGTGTCTGTTCATATCTTCTGCCCATTTTTTGATTTGATTATTTGTTTCTCGTGTTTTGAGTTTGAGAAGTTCTTTGTAGATCTTGGATATTGAGTTTGAGAAGTTCTTTGTAGATCTTGGATACTAGTCTTTTATCTGTAGTGTCATTTGCGAATAACTCTCCCATTCCGTGGGCTGCCTCTTAGTTTTTTTGACTGTTTCCTTGGCTGTGCAGAAGCTTTTTATCTTGATGAAGTCCCACAAGTTCATTTTTTCNTGGCTGTGCAGAAGCTTTTTATCTTGATGAAGTCCCACAAGTTCATTTTTTCTTTTGTTTCTCTTAACTTTGGAGATGTGTCATGAAAAAAGTTGCTGTGGCTGATGTCAAAGAGGCTGCAACCTATGTTCTCCTCTATGATTTTGATGGCTTCCTGTCTCACATCGAGGTCTTTCACCCATTTGGAGTTTATCTTTGTGTATGGTTTGTGAGAGTGGTCAGGTTTCATTCTTTTGCATGTAGCTGTCCAATTTTCCCAGCACCATTTATTGAAGAGACTGTCTTTTTTCTACTGGATGTTTTTTCCTGCTTTGTCAAATTAGTTGCCCAAAGAGGCGAGGGTCCATTTCTGGGTTCTCTATTCTGTTCCTTTGGTCTATGTGTCTGTTTTTGTGCCAGTACCATGCTTTCTTTGTGATCACAGAGTTGTAGTATAGCTTGAAATTCAGCAACTGATGCCCCCAGTTTTGTTTTTCCTTTTGAACAATTCCTTGGTGATTCAGGGCCGTTGTGTTTCCTCACAAATTTAAGGGCTGTTTATTCCAGCTCTTTGGAAAATGTCATTGGTATTTTGATCGGGATGGCATTGAAAGTGTAGATTGATCTGGGTAGCATAAGACATTTTAACTATGTTTATTCTTCCGATCCATGAGCATGGAATATTTTTCCATCTTTTTGTGTCTTCTTCAATGTCTTTCAAGAGTGAGTTGTAGTTTCTAGAATATAGATCCTTTACATCTCTGGTTAAGTTAATTCCAAGATAATGCATGATTTTTGGTGCTATTGTAAATGGAATGGATTCCCTAATTTCTCTTTCTTAAGTCTCATTGTTCGTGTATAGAAATGCAACTGATTTCTGAGCATTGATTTTGTATCCCGCCACATTACTGAATTGCTCAATAAGTTCTGTAGTTTGGTGGTGTAGTCTTTTGGGTTTTCTATATAGAGTATCATGTCATCTGCGAAGAGAGACATTTTGACTTCTTCTTTGCTGATTTGGATACCTTTTATCCCTTTTTGTTTCTGATTGCTGTTGCAATGACTTCTAGTACTATGTTGAACAATTATGGCAAGATTGGGCATCCTTGTCATGTTCCTGACCTTAAGAGAAAGGCTTTCAGCTTTTCCCCATTGAGAATGATATTCACTGTAGGCTTTTCATAGATGGTTTTTATGAAATTGAGGAATGTACCCTCTATACCTACACTCTGAAGGGTTTTAATCAGAAAAGGATGCTGTATTTTGTCAAATGCTTTTTTGCATCAATTGAGAGGATCATATGGTTCTTGACTCTTTTCTGGTTGATAATGATTTATCACACTGATGGATTTGTGAATGTTGAACCACCTTGCATCCCAGGGATGAATCCCACTTGGTCTTGACGGATAATCCTTTTATTATACTGTTGGATCCTATTAGCTGGATCTTGTTGAGAATTTTGGAGTCCATATTCATCAGGGAAATTGGTCTGTAATTGTCCTTTTTGATGGGGTCTTTGCCTGGTTTGGGGATCAAGATAATACTGGCCTCATAGAATGAGTTTGGTGGTTTTCCTTCTGTTTCTATTTTTTGAAACAGCTTCAGGAGAATAGGTATTATTTCCTCTTTGAATATTTGGTAGAATTCCCTGGGGAATCCATCAGGCCCTGGACTCTTTTTTGGGGGAGTTTTTTTTTTTTTAAAGATTTTATTTATTTATTTGACAGAGACAGAGACAGCCAGAGAGAGAGAGAGAGAGAACACAAGCAGGGGGAGTGGAAGAGGAAGAAGCAGGCTCATAGCGGAGGAGCCTGATGTGGGGCTCAGTCCCATAACGCCAGGATCACGCCCGAAGCCGAAAGCAGACGCTTAACCGCTGTGCACCCAGGCGCCCCTGGGCAGAGGTTTTTGATCACTGCTTCAATCTCTTCATAATTAATCGTCTGTTTAAATAATCAATTTCTTCCTGTTTCAGTCTTGGTAGTTTATAGGTTTCCAGGAAAGCATCCATTTCTTCCAGGTTGTTTAATTTATTGGCATAAAGCTGTTGATAAAAGTTTCTATGATCCTTCCTTTTTCATTGGTGTTGGTTGTGACCTCGCCCTTTTCATTCATAATGTTATTAATTTGGGTCCTTTGTCTATTCTTTTGAATAAGTCTGGCCAGTGGCTTATTGATCTTATTCTTTCAAAGAACCAGCTTCTAGTTCTGTTGATCTGCTTTACAGTATTTCTGGTTTCTAATTCATTGATCTCTGCTCTAATCTTGATCAACTGCCTTCTCATGCGTGGGTTAGGCCTGTTCCTCTCTTCTAGCTCCAGCTTCTTGAGGTGAGAATATAAAAACTGCATTTTAGATTTTTCTATTCTTTTGAGTGAAGCTTGTATGGCTATGTATTTTCCCCTTAGGACCGCCTTTGCAGTGTCCCATAGGTTTTGGACTGATGTATTTTCATTCTCATTGGTCTCCATAAATTGTTTAAACTGATTTTTAACTTCCTGGTTTACCCAATCATTCTTGAGCAGGATGGTTCTTAGTTTCCAAGTGTTTGAGTTTCTTCCAAATTTTCCCTTGTGATTGAGTTCCAGTTTCAAAGCATTGTGGTCTGAGAATATGCAGGGAATAATCTCAGTCTTTTGGTATCAGTTGAGACCTGTATTGTGACCCAGTATATGGTCTATTCTTGAGAAAGTTCCATGTGCATTCAAAAAGAATGAGTATTCTGATGTTCTGGTGTGTAGTGTTCTGTATATATCTATGAGGTTCATCTGGTCCACTATGTCATTCAAAGCTCTTGTTTCTTTGTTGATTTTCTGCTTAGGTGATCTGTCTATTGCTGAGCGTGGACTTTTGAGGTCCCCTACTATTAATGTATTATTATCTATATGTCTCTCTATTCTGCTTAAGAGTTGGCTTGTGTATCTAGCTGCTCCCCTGTTGGGGGCATATATATTTATAGTTGTTATATCCACTTGTTGGATACATCCTTTAAGAATAATATAGTGTCCTTCTGTATCTCTAACACCTTGTAGACAGCAAATGGATGGGTCATATCTTTTTATCCAATCTGCAACCCTGTGGCATTTTATGGGAGCATTTAGGCCATTCACATTGAGAGTGATTATTGAGAGATATGATTTTAATGATGTCATGTTGCCTGTGAAGTCTTTGTTTCTATAGATTGTGACTTTCTGTTCTGTATCACTCTTGGGGCCTTTTTACTTTTATAGAACCCCCCTTAATATCTCATGTAGGGCTGGCTTGGTGGTCACATATTCTTTCAGTTTCTGCTGATCCTGGAAGGTCCTTATCTCTCCATCAATTCTGAATGACAGCCTTGCTGGATAAAGGATCCTTGGCTGCATGTTCTTCTCAGATAGAGCTTTGAAAATACCCTGCCAACCCTTCCTAGCCTGACAGGTCTCTGTAGACAGGTATGATGTGTAATTCTGATATTTTTCCCTCTGTACATAAGGATTTTCTCCCCCTGGCTGCTTTCAATACTGTATCCTTGGGTCTAATATTTGCGAATTGCACTATTATGTGATGTAGGTCAGTTCACATTGACTTTGGGAGGGGTCCTCTCTGCCTCTTGGGCACGAATGCTTGTTTCCTTTGCCAGATTAGAGAAGTTCTCAGCTACGATTTGTTCAAATATCTCTTCTAGACCTCTCTCTTTCTCCACCCCCTTGGGGATGCCAATGATTCTGACATTGGGACATTTCATTGAGTCAGTAATCTTCCGTAATCTACATTCTTGAGATTGGATTTTTCTGAGCCAAGTTTCTGTTTTAACTTTCTTTTCTACCATCCCATCCTCCAATTCACTAATTCATTCTTTTGCCTCATTTACCCTGGTCGTCAGAGCATCTAGTTTTTACTGCATTTGATTCATAGCATTTTTAATTTCTGCCAGATTTGCTCTCATTTCTGTCCTTAGAGATTCTATATTCTCCTTAATATTTTCATTAATATTTTTTTCAAGCCTACAAATCATCTTGACCATTGTTACTCTGAACTCCATTTCTGACAATTTGGTTATATACATATCCATCAGTGCTGTGGCAGAGGCCATAGACTCATTATCTTTTCTTTGCTGGGGGGGATCTCTCCTCCTCATCATTCTGATGAGGAGAGGTTGCAGGGATGCCCAGAGCCCAAATTATTGACCAGGACCAAAGCAGTGTGCACTTGTTTTATAGGGCCCTCAGGGATGTGGGCTTCTTGATTTTTCAGCCTGCCTTCTGGGGGAGGGGCCTGCCGCGCTGATACTCAGGCAACCTGGTTTGTGTAGAGTCACCCTGTCCCCTGCAATGGGGGTTGGGGATGGGCACAATGTGAGCTGGTATTTCTGGGCTTTTGTTCTCTGGTGACTTTTCCCTGGTGGTTTTCTGTGACTCTTCTGAGAGTGAGAGCAGCAGTGGCCATATCCCAGCCTCTGTCTCAGAACAGAGAGATTGCAATCCGCTCTCCACAGAGCTCTCTTGGCCACTTTAAATGTGTTTCGATTGGTGCTGCCAAAAACCCTGCAGTGTCCTGGGTTGTGCACCCCACAGCCGCTCTCCCAGCCCTCATTTCCAGGGCTGGCACGTCTCTGTCCTTTGTGCTTCTAACACTGCCAGCCGCCCCAGTTCCCTCGTGGGCTCCCAAGCTCCCCGTTTCAGTGTGGATTGCACGCGCCTCAGGAGAGTAGGTTTTCAGTCCGGTCGTGCTCACGCTCCTGAGCTCTCGGTTTCAGTCTAGTTCCATTGAGCGCTGCGGAGCTCCGGTTTTCAGTCAGGTCGCATGAGTTGCCGGGCTCATGGTCTCAGTCTGCTCTCTCGCGGGTGCCAGTCTGTGAGTCTGGCTGGCTCCCCAGTGCAGGTGGCTACTGCTTCCTGGCGCCTGAGCATGGCAGCTCCCTCCCCCTTCCATTTATCTTCCAATATCTGTGCACAGATTCATGGCTCCCCACTTTGAACCTCAATATTTAGTGCTGGAGATGTTCATTTGTAGAGATCCAGATGTATCTTCCTGCATCTCAGGCTGATTCTGTGGGTGTTCAGGATGGTCTGGTAAATATCCAGCTTGACTCAGGGACCAGCTGAAAAAGGGGTCCCCTACTCCTCCTCCATCTTTTCTCCTCCTTGCAGAAATTGGTCGTTTTTCTGTTCATAGAGTTTCTGCTACTCTTTTCTTTGTTCTCCAGTTGCATTCATAGGTATTCAGAATGGTTTGGTAGCTCTCTAGCTGAATTCCTGGGACCAGACTAACTTTAGGTTTCCTGCTCCTCCACCATCTTGGAACCACCAGAAACTGGAATTTTTATACATTGCTGGTGAAATGCAAAATGGTATAGTCACCATGAGAAGCATTTTGAAAGTTTCTGACAAAGTTGAGCACATACTTATCCTAGTGACCTAGCACTTCTATTCATAATTATTCACCCAAAGGAAATGCACTCAGATGTTCATAACAAATGTTTTATAATAGCCAGAAATAAGGAACAACCCAAATGTCCATCAATTGGCAAAAAAACCAAACCAAAAAAAAAACAACAAAAAAACCCAAAAGTAGTACATCCATAGATTGATTGATTGGCATTCTGTTTGTTTTTTTCCAATTGGGTAAAATTCACATAGCATAAATTAACCATCTTAAACCGAGTAGACTTTTAAATCTTTTTGATTTGGGTTAATCTCTACCCACAGTGAATTTGCTTTTTGTCTTTTCTGTTCATGACATGATTGTGAAGGCAGTAAAGATTGCTTTGAATTTCACAGCTCTTTATTAATCGTCCTCTTTTGTGGGTATCATTCCAGTTTGAAGTTTCCGAATAAAGTTTTATCTCTCAGAACCAAGGGCTCTCTTCCTATTAGTCTTTTCGGATAGTCTTTTGAGGTCAATGTTACATGCAGTGACCTTTTCCCACATGCTGGCATTCAGGAATGTTTTACTTTTTTTTGCAAATTATCTAATACCTCAGCTTCATGTCAGTAAAGTTACTGAATAACCAATTCATATTATGATGAGGATATGAGAGAGGCTAGGGTGCATGGTTCCTAACTCCCTTCTCCTTAATCCCTCCCTTTCATCTGAAGCCATAAATACATCTTAGTAGTGGTGAAAGACTGAAGATCTGTAAGCACTTGGCTGACCATGAAAGGTTGTCCTTCTCTCCATATTCAGGTGGTAGTGCCCATTTAGGCTGAGCACCTTTTCTGCCTAAACTTCTCTTGGGTTCCCTGGACTTAGAAGTAAGATATCTGGATAATTTCCTATGGATACCTCCCTTGGCACTCTACAGAATTAAATGTGCTTGCTTTCTTCTGGAGGAGTTGAAGTATTGATGAGGTTTTGAGCTGGAGGTATGGTTAGGTGCCCACCATTTGACTATGACCTCAGGCCAAATTGGATTTGGGGAGATGAGCATGTGACTTGTGGAAACACTAGTAGCAGAGAACCAAAGTTACCCTTTCTCAGGAGACAAGGTCAAGAGGGTTCTCTACTCATTAATTTAATGGAAATCTGGACCTCAGCATAGGACAAATTAGAAAATCCACCGCCTACCTAAAAAAGTACGACTCTCTAATCTTTACATCCATTTCACTCTCATTTGCTCTAACTCACAGTGAGCTATCAAATTTTGTGGCAAGCTATAAACTTGTTGAGTCATTAGACTGCCTGGTTAATGGAGGAAAACTAAATTCCTGTTCCTGCATAATGACACTTATTCACTGTAGACATTTGCATCACTGGGAAATGATAAAACCTCATCCTTCATAATGAAGTTCTGGGCTGACAAAGAGGAAAATATAGTGTTGTGGGACAACTATGAATATAAAACAAGCTTAATAAAGAAATAGTGACAAATTATATTATGCAAAATGTAATGCAATAAAAAATGTTACTAACTCATTGGAAATGTCATAAATAATCTAAATAGTTTTTGACTGTCAAGGCCTTGAAAAATATATTCCTTTAAAAATGAGGTGCAGAAGAGATGTCAATTTAATTGCCATCATATTTTGACAACCTTGGAGATTCCCATATTTGGCTTATTTGCTAAATTTAGGTACTTCCTCAAGTTGAAATGAAGGGAGGAGCACAATTAACCAGTCCTGCCATTTTATTGTTGAGCTGGTGAGAAAGCTGTCGGCACTCTTAAGCTACAGGATTATTGCTTTCATTTCAGAACAATATTTGGATGATGCTGTAATAAGCTAGACAAGTGCATCTCTACAAAGTAGGAGAAGTCTCAGATTCTGTATTTGAACACCAGGGAAAGGTAATTGTCAAATTTAGAATATTACTAATCATGAGTTGTAGCTTCTGAAAAAACCTGTATCCAGCCCTTCTTAATCAATTTGAGACTCTGGCTTTGAATCCAAGGACTTACATGCTGGATGGTAATTATTTGCCTTCTTTTCATCAAGTATTTGGCACGAAGTTATCTCCTGTTGTCACCATTTGATACCTTACAAGCTTCTTTATTCTGTTTTTACTGGGAAAGAATATTTTTTCTCAGCCATTCAGACATCTTACATAGCTTTTATTTAGCTTTTGTCCTTTTATCTTCTATGTTTTGAAAAAACTCTTATCAGAGGCCTAGAGGAGCAGCTAAGAAGTAGTGACATGACTTCAACATCTATGATATTTGGGAAAGCATTTTTTTTTTAATTTTTGCTACTGGTTCATTAGGAAAGAGAATATCATCTAGCCTAACCTTGAATCTTGTACAGTTTCCTGCTTGGCTCTGCCAAAGACAGGGGCCCCTGCCTCCACCAAAGCAAGAGCTTCCATTTAGCTCATCTTTTCATGTGGGTCATAATGCAGAAAATAAAGGAGAGAAGAAAAGAATCACCATTCAGTTTATGGTGCATTGCCTCACTTCTATCACATCTCTCTCTTTGTGTATTTTCTAGTGAAAAATTGGACTCACATAGGCGATGTTTCTTTCTTGGATATGGTTGAGGGGTGAGCCCTGAACACTGGGCATTCCATGGTAGAGACCGCATTGCTCTGTCAATGACAATTTGCTTTCCCACCAAACCTTCCCAAACCTGTTCTCTACACAGCTACCGCCAATTCCTTGGACTTGGTAGGTAAGATGAGAGTAATTTGTCATTTGGCTCTAGAAAGGAGATTGCAATCCCAAATCATGTATCATCTTTAAATCCCCATCAATTGACATTGATATGTATATATGTATCCCATTTTGAGCTCTTTTGAAAGTTTATGCATATTTCCCAAAGCACACTTTAAATTCTCTTGTTGAAATCCTTTCATTGTTTTAGTGCTCCTGAAAATATTTCTAGAAATATTCATCATATTTTCACATAGTTTTCCTGGATCATTGTCACTGACGATCTTCACACTGTTATATTCATAGGAACTCAGAAATAATTCTCGATAAACTTATTAAAAATAATTGGCACTTCAACTTCTTGGTTTTCTAATTTTACTTCTATTTATCCAATGTGAAGAATTAAAATTAAAACTTCTGTTTTCCAAAAGACGTTTTTAAAAACATGGACAAGACACAGACCAGAAGATATTTGTATGACACTTATCTTAAAGTACTTGTATATAAAATATACAAAGTACTCTTAAAACCCAACAGTAAAGGGGCGCCTGAGTAGCGCAGTCGTTGAGCGTCTGCCTTCGGCTCAGGGCGTGATCCCGGCGTTCCGGGATCGAGTCCCACATCAGGCTCCTCCACTGGGAGCCTGCTTNCCAAAAGACGTTTTTAAAAACATGGACAAGACACAGACCAGAAGATATTTGTATGACACTTATCTTAAAGTACTTGTATATAAAATATACAAAGTACTCTTAAAACCCAACAGTAAAAAACAACACAAAAAAATCCTGTTTAAAAAATGGGCAAAATATCTGAACAGAAACCTCACCAAAAATATATATATACACAATAAGTAAACATATGAAAAGGTGCTCAGTATCATTTTTCATCAGGGAATTGTAAATTAAAAGAACAAGATACCACTACACACCTGTCAGAATTATCAAAATCCAAAGCACCTACAAAATCAGATGCTGGCAAAAAAATGTAGAGCCACAAGAACTTGTATTTTCTTGCTGGTCGGAATGCAAAATGATAGACACTTTGCAAGATAACTTGGCAGTCTCTTACAAAACATAGTCTTAGCATACAATTCAGCAATCATACTCCAAAGTATTTACCCAACTGCATTGAAAATACTTGTATATTCAAGCAGTTTTATTCATAATTATCAGAATGTGGAAGTGACCAAGATGGTTAAACAAACTGTGGTACATCCATACAATGTCATACTATCCCATGCTAAGAAGAAAGAACTATCAAGCTATGAAAAGACATGGATGAATCTTAAATGCATATTAATAAACAAAAGAAGCCTGAAACAGTTACAAACTGTATGATTTTACCAAAACAATATTTTGGAAATGGCAAAATTATGGAAAGAGAAAAAGATCAGTAGTTACCAGAGATTATAGGGGAGGAAAGGCGGATGCATAGGTGGAATTCAGGGGATTTTTAGGGCATTAAAACTATTCTGTGTGATACTCTAATGATAGACAAATGACATTACGCATTTGTCAAAACCCATAGAACTGTACAAAACAAAGAATGAACCCTAATACAATTGTATCAATATTAATTCAGTGAGTGTACAAATGTACCATACTAAGGCAGGATGTTGATAATAGTGGATACTGTGTGTAGAAGGGCAGGGAGAGGATGTCTATAAAAACTCTCTAGGGGTGCCTGGGTGGCTCAGTCGGTTGAGCATCTGACTCTTGATTTCGGCTTAGGTCATGATCTCAGGGTCCTGAGATCAAGCACTCCATGCTCAGTTAGGAGTCTGCTTCAGATTCTCTTTCACCCTCTTTCTCTGCCCCCCCCACGATCCCCCATGTGTGTTCTCTCTTTAATACATAAATAAATCTTTTTTTTTTTTAAAAAGAACTCTTTACTTCCTGCAAACCTAAAATTGCTCTCACAAATAAAGTCTATGAAAACGACAACAACAAAAACCTAACACAATACATTAAATTTTCTTGATGCTGTGATTATTATTTCAGCTACTTCTCCAGCGTGGTCTCTTTTATTTTTATTCATCAAGTGCCCAGTGCTTTTTGATTTAATCTTAAGCTGTAAATGTATATGCACAAAAACCATGTATTTTTCGTGTTGTTAAGTATTGTTTCTACATCATTTTTCTAGGATGTAACAACTTTAATTCTAATTACTTATAGTTTTATGTGTGTAGTACACAACTGTGACAGCATGACTTCACTACATGAAATATTTATAAAGAATATGCAGTCAGAAACTATGAAGCAACTGTAATTGACTTCACCCTTTAGTTTCTTACCAAATTGAGAGTTGTCCTTACTGATTGATGCAAAGCAATGCACAATGATGTGTGATTGATTGGAAATCATTTAGTAGGGAAGGCATGCTGAGTAACTGCCATCCCAATGAAAGCAGAGTGTTAGATAAGCCGGTGGCATTGGTTAGCTCTGCTTCTCATATATAAGGTTTCACCCTGGAGGAACTCATGAGAAGCATAATTCCATATGTTATAGAATAAGTGGCATAATCATTGCTTGTTGGGTCATAATAGTTCACATTTGAGTTGTGGGAAAGTGTTAGGCACTGACAGAGGGCTTGGCATATATAAACCACTAAATCTTTACCATAGTCTGATAAGGTAGGTGCTTTTACTCCTCTCATTTTACAAATGACAAAACTAAGTCATGCAAGGTTAAGTAACTTGCCTATGCTTCCAGAAGCAAATGAGGGGCAGAACTGTGATTTGATGTTGGGCAGACACTCTGGTGTGCATGCTGTTCTCTATGCTCCTCTTAGTAATAGAAAATATGGGCACAGATGCTAGAACTTTGATTTAAAAAACACACAATCTAGTGTGACTTTTAACTTGGGACAGCTGGTGTTCAAAGTAGTCCTCAAAACCTCAGTTGCCGACCCTGCATGGTCTTGTGTCTACAGAGACAAAGCAGATCACACTGTTAGCCACTGCCTGACTTGCTCAGGTTTAGCCCCTAGAGCACTTTGTCCTAAACTTGCTAGGTGACACAGCTGACTTGGTTTAGGCTGTCTCTCTGTGTCTCTGCAACCAGGCCCAGTCTGAGGGGAACGACTTACATTATTATGCTCCTGGAAGAAAAACAAGATCACCAGATACTGCTTAGAAAAGCCAGTGAGATTGTCAGGTGCTCAGACAGACCCATGAGAATCATGGGTACAAAGAATACAAAAGAAAGCACTTATTTATTGCTCAAAGCTGTTTTTTTGTTAATACTTTTAAATACGATGCGCACTGAATTTTAGTTTTCCAAGTTTATTCTTTGCAAACTGCTATATATTCTAAACTTTTTACAGATTGCTAGTTATATATCAAACAAACATATCTGGCAGAGACCTTTACATAAGACTGAAGAGATTGAAATTCCTTTTTGTGATAAATTGGAAGAAACTGAAAAACAACTGGGAACAAATACTGCCTCTTTTTTATTGTCTAAAGTTCGCAGAATTCTAAATGCAATCTTCTCACTGCTCTGGTGGCATACAAAATAAAAACTGAAATGTGAGGGAGGTGGCCATTATAAAAATGGATTAAAGATTCTATGAAATCAATGAACGGCATAGTCTTTGTGCAATTATTTTCACTTTCTCTTCCTAAAATGTGTGATGAGGTAAAGTGATACATATCAACTTCTTGCAATTTACTTGAATTGAGTTATAAGAATTGTAAATGGCAAGAGAAATGCTGAACTGTAAAGATACAAAGCAATTTTGCGGAAGATGGCCATTACCATACATTTTAAAACTTATGATCACAGACTCTTAAGAATGAATTTGAAACTGAAGGAGACAGGGATTTTTCTCTTTTTCTGTGAATAAAGGGATCAGAACATTTTGAATATTAAAGAAAAGAGGTGCATGGAATGTTCAATGAGAGAGAAGTGAGACTGTAGCAAGATGGTGGGTACAGGATAGATTGCCTAATTCAAGGGTCTTTTCCCATCTACTACAAAAGATCCATCCTAGATTTGTCTGGACTATAATTTTGTATTAAACTAATCATCCTTGGTGGTCCTCATACAAGAGACCATATTATTACATTGAATATATTGTACACTCATAAGGAATGCTATGTGAAATTATCAGGGGAGAAACTGCAAGGCTGCTTTGAGCATGATAACACACAGAAAGGAGAGCTGATTATTTTGTCTCCAAACCGATGTTTGGAACAATGAGGGAAGATTTATTTTACTGTATATTCGGAAACACACCAGGATTCGAAAAAATGTGGACTTTGACCCCACATGACTCATTAGTTGTAAAACTGAATTCATATGGGCAGTAATTGAGACAGATTTTGAGTGGTGTAATCCTGAGAACAAATTGGAAAAGAAAAACAGAAAGATACAAACCATACAAAATAAGTAAAACTGTCCTAAAAAATATAATAATGGTGTTTGCTATTGACAGAATTATACAAATAGACTGAACAACCAATTTTCTAGAAGCTTACTATTGCTTATAAAGTTTATGTAATTACCTATAATATTCATTTGTTTATATATATATATGCATAATTCTCATTGGACTCAAGAATGAAATTGAAGAATTAGGTGAAAACATGTGAATGTACAGACTACACATATGATTATCAGCTCACATATGTTAAAACTATATCATGTTTGTGTATATTATCTATATTCTGGTTACTCCAGAATGCTTTCTGACAGAGTAGTTTGATCCACTTGACTCATATACAACCGGAAACTAGGAAAGTGAAAACTGTGATTTGGCCCAATTACATGGCCAGTGCTTGAAACTCTCTGGCTGATGGAGTTGTCAAAACGTAGTCTCAGCAGCTGCCCGTTCTCTCTTCCTGGGCGCATAGAAGTAGTGTGAAAATTTCTGAGCCGTCACTTAGCCCGCCCCACTTAGCCCTTATTCACTGAAGGGCTATGCTTTCCATCATGGCCAACATTTTGGTGCAACAGATGTCAATGCCTGCCTTTCACAACCTGAATTTTCCAGCCTTTTGCATGGCATATCCAAAGACTCAAATTTGCTGTTATTTACCATGTGAATGTTGACAGCCCCTCAGTTCAAAGCATATGGGCAGCACAGCTCTTGCTAGTGGAATGGCGGTTACATGGAAAATGTCAAGAGATAACAGAGCTCACGCTGGTGGTGTTGGCTGGCTTCTGGTTTCTAACTCCTGGTTTCCAATGATTCCAACTCTAAGCTACTTCTCAAGTCTTTCTCATGGAGAAAAATAATAGAGTCAGTTTTATGGGTCTCCCAAACAATCGTGTCCATGAAACTGTGAAAAGTGTTAAATATATTAAGCCCAATATCATGCAATGTGAATATCATATGAATAGGGTGAAATGGTAGAGGGAAGCAAGTTGTTTTTGCAAGACAAGCACTGGTAAACTAAATAAACCACCTCTCTTTCTCTTTCATGCTTCCTGTTTTTTTTAACTAAACAAATTATTAACCAATATACTATATCCTTGTCTGTGTAAAATCACTTTCCCCTACTTAAAAAATGAAAGAGATCATATCATATATTTTTACCTGTTTTGACATGAGTGTAAAGTTTTCACACAACTCTCAGGGAAATCCTAAAGTACAAATGTCTACCCTGTATGACATGGTGTCTTATAAAATGATGTATTAAGTAAAACAACTCTATGATGGCTGACAATAGTCACAGTCTACTTCATGTAAAAAATGTGTATGAAATCAGGAAAAAGAAAGCACTAGCAATTTTTGCTGTGGTTTCAGTGCCTCTGGCAATTTGGCATACCTGAGTTGACTATCACCTTTACTTTTTTCTCTTCCAAAATGTATTCTCACTGGGGTCTGTTGTGACATGTGCAATATCACCTTAATCTCCACATCACTACTTCTAGCATGAAAACTTCGCTCTTCAAAGAGAAATAACTATGTTGTTATTGGAAACAAAATGATATTAGCTCCGAAAACTGAGCCCCATGAGCCTGCCCTGTTTTAACAACCTTAAAGAAAAATCAGATATCAGTCATTCTGATTTGGAATAAGATTGTTTTGGTGGAGAAAGAAGATCTCAAGACATAACAGAGAAAAATGTGCCCTTTGTTAATATTCTCTTTTATTGTGGAACAATTTCTACTAAGAAAAACATAAAACATATTGCTTTGTGGATTTTAACAAAACATTCTAAATTGTCTGATGTGTCAAAATGCAGCTAGCATCATTGTAGTGGATTGGAAGGTATGCATTAACTGAGTGACAATCAAATTATGACCAGAGGGTTTGTGTTGTATTCCTCTTCATGTTCTTAGGTCTCCATATAATGTCAGATCTTCAACTGATTCTTTTTTTTAAAAAAGATTTATTTATTTATTTTGGAGAGAGAAAGAGTGCAGAGGGGAGGAGCAGAGAGAGTCTTAAGCAGACTCTGAACTGAGCACAGAGTCTGACACAGGGCTCAATCTCACGACCCTGAGATCACAACCTGAGCTGAAACCAGGAGTCCGAGGCTTAACCGACTGCACCACCCAGGTTCCCCTATAATTGATTCTTATTAAATATTTGCTCAGTGACTGAAACTATTGTATTTCTTACCTTCAGATCTTTACAGGTGGCGGGGACCTCTTTGGGGTCCTCTTTCCTGATTCTTCATTCTCATATGGCAAACTTCTATATACTCTTTGGAATAGCTCATCCAAGTTCTTCCCTAAATCCATTTTTCTATTATATTCTCCTTATCTTTTTGTCACTCAAATATATTTAACACACAATATTACATTGGTTTCAGGTATATGCAACATAATGACTTGACAACTCTACATGTTGCGCTATGCTTATCACAAATGTAGCTACCATTTGTCATAGAGTGTACAAATCTGTATTACTACAACTTAGTGGATAACAACAATTGTTTTTGTCTTGGTGTTCCCTAGTATATTGTGAGGTCCTAGAAAATGCAGAATGTCATTTGAGTATATTTATTGAGTGCCTGAGCCTGTGGCATGTAATACACTGAGAGGATTTAGTGTTTCTTTATTTTTCCAAGATTTTATTTATTTATTTGATAGAGAGAGAGTACAAGCAGGGTGGGGAAGCACAGAGGGAGAAGCAGACTCTCTGCTGAGTGCAGAGGCTGATACAGGCTCCATCCCAGGACCCTGAGATCATGACCTGAGCCAAAGTCAGATGCTTACCTGACTGAGCCACCCAGGCACCCCTAGAAGATTTAGTGTTTCTTGATTAATTCCAGGACCACTAGGATTCACTGAAGGCTCCATATTTGACCATAAGCCACACAACGTACGGGAAATCATTTGAGGTTTTAGATATTTGTAATAATGTATAACATGATAAAAACTGGAAAATTTCTCCAGATAAGAACTTTCCATCTCCTAAACAGGTATTTTCTATCTTCAGTGGCCTGCTTCCTTCAGGCAGAAAGGTAAAAATATTGCTTGACATGTGACAACTAAAGCAAGTCACTAGGGATTTCTGAATAAGTGGATTCTACAAATAGATTAAAAGTCGTAGCTAGTGATCCAAAAATGCAGATGTGTTTCCAGAAGTCCAGAACGACTGCCTTTTATCTTGGGTTCTCTGTGGTATGAAACATTTTTCGCTAAAACTTCTAACTCCCCCCAGACTTTGTCAAAATCAATTGTTTTGAATTAAAAAAAAAAGAAACTGAAAATGTTCTTCATATTCCAATAGAAAATCTATGCCACATGACATAATTTATTAATGTATCACATTAACACTTCATAATATATTCATGTTTGCAAGTAGGACGTTTAATCATATGAATTCCTGTCTATGCAAGCTCTGTTTATCGTGGGACTAAAATGGTAACTGCAATCACAAACAATGAGCTAATGCAACACTATTAATAAAACCATTTTATTATTATGTTATTTATTATTTATTGAGCTCTAGCCTCTCTGTTGAAGATTAAAATACAGTATTAAGCAGAAACAAAAACTTCAGCTAATATTTTAATTTCTTTATTCTCCAAGATTGAAGCTCCCTAGATTTAATCTTGATTTTGGTAATTTTCTGAGGACAAATAGTGAATCTCCGTTAGACTTGGTGGTGATGGTGGGGAAAGAAACTAGAATTATTTTCTTGACACCCGACCTTCCACCCTGCCTACTCTTTATTTTTAATTTTTCTCTTATTGGGGAGGAAAAATTTTTCTCTACTCTTTGAAAGTTCTTCTGGTTGGTCTAATAATTAAATTGAAATGAGACAGATTAACAGGAGAAAATAAAATTTAATTCCATACATATAGAAACCCCACCTACATGAGAGGTTCAAAAACAAAGAGGTAAAATGAGGTATATATGCCATCTTGAGTTAAGGAGTGGGATAAGGGGGGCACCTGGGTGGCTCAGTCGTTAAACGTCTGCCTTCGCCTCAGGGAGTGATCCTNGAGGTAAAATGAGGTATATATGCCATCTTGAGTTAAGGAGTGGGATAAGGGGGGCACCTGGGTGGCTCAGTCATTAAACGTCTGCCTTCGCCTCAGGGAGTGATCCTGGCATTCTGAGATCAAGCCCCACATCAGGCTCCTCCACTGGGAGCCTGCTTCTTCCTCTCCCACTCCCCCTGCTTGTGTTCCCTCTCTTGCTGGCTGTCTCTCTCTCTGTCAAATAAATAAATAAAATCTTTTAAAAAAAGGAGTGGGATAAGGGCCTGGGACTTCAAAGGGGAGGAGGGGAATTCACAAGGCAATAAAAACAAGACCAGAAGTTTGGAAATTAGATGTGTGCCCTGTCATACATATGGGCCACTCAGATAAAATGTATCTCTGATAAAAACCCTCATTCTGAGAAAGACCCTCCAATTTAAATTTTTCTAGGTAGTTAAGGAAGGAACAAAAGTTTCTCTTGAGCCTCCTGGATCTGGATTGCATTCAGTTCAAAATAGTCCCCATACCAAAGTGGCACACCTTAGCGGTACTTGTTCTGAACCCCTTCACTCTCAAGGCCAGATCCAAGCTCTGTAGGAATTTAAGTTTACACAATTTGGGGATCTTTCTTTAAGAAAAAGAATACTGTATTAGTCTGCTCCAGTTGCCATAACAAAGTACCATAGATTGGGTCCTTAAACAATAGAAATTTATTTTCTCAGAATCTGGAGGCTGGAAGTCCAAGATCAAGGTGCCACTAGAGTTGATTTCTGCTGAGACCTTTCTTCCTGGCTTGAAAATGGCCATCTTTTCTCTGTGTCCACACATAGTCTCTTCTGTTCACGTTCTGTACTTAAGAACAAAAAGATCTGGTTACTTAGTTTTCTAATTAGTAGTTTCCCTTATTAAAGAAACAAAGGTATGAGAATGAATGAAGCATCATCATTTTTTTTCAGTAAGTATATAAGATACATCATAAATGGCAACTGAAGATTTTTCTTTCTCAGTCTCTAGTTTTGCATATATTATAACTAATGTTAGTTCTTCCTAGATTCTGGCATTATGTCTTATGAAAGTTTGATTTCCTGTGTTGTCATTTCTACTTTTTCTTAGAAAAAAGGAGGAGCTGTGAGAACTTCTATTAGGAGTGGGGGAATCCTACTTACCAGATGCTCATCTGAACTGTAAATTCTTATAGATAAAAACAACAAAAATAATGCATGAAAAAAGAGAATATTAAGTGTTTGAACTCTGACCTCTTCTATTAATTGCTGGTATAACCATAGCAAGTCACTAACTACTTCAGCATCTTAATGTTCTTATCTGTAAAATTGGAAGATTAGAGTTCATGATTCTTAAATTTCAGTTATGTCTAAAATACATGATTTATTATCTTGTCTATATATCATGTGTTACAGAGTCATAGTTTCCAGATATGAGCAAACCTTATATTAAGGCAAAGATATGGAACTTATTTATTCTCACTTAAACTCAGATGGAGCCTTCAGGCAGTCAACTTAGTATCCAAAAGTGCTTGCCACTTCTCCTCACTCCAGCTAGTCAAAGGAGAAATGGGACTGCTATGAGCCATTTAAACAGATTTTTAAGTCTACTTAGGGCATTTTGCTCAAAGAAAAGCATGTATATGCAATATATATGTTTACATATTATACAACGACCCTGGAATAATACAGGAGTTAGTGGCATCAACCCTCCTCCACCCCACATAGTCAAAAATCCCTGTACAAGCTTTAAGTCCCCCCAAAATTAACTACTAATAGCCTACTGTTGACCAGAAGCCTTATTGATAATATAAACATCAATTAACACATGTTTCCTATATGCAATGTGTATTGTATTCTTATAGTAAAGTAAGCTGGGGGGAAAATGTTATTAAGAAAAATCACAGGGAAGGGAAAATACATTTACAGTACCATGTTATATTTACAGAGTAAAAACATCCATGTATGAGTGGACCTATGCAGTTCAAACCCACGTGGTTTGAGGGCCAACTGAATATATATATATATATTTAGAAACACAAGAATTAAAAAAAATATATAAATAAATATATATATGTACATACATGTGTGTATACATGCATATACATTTTTAAAATTCTTGTGCTTCTAAGAAAAGATTTTAACTTGTTTTTATAACCCTGAAGTTAGCATGAATCTCTCAAAATCTTGATATCCTTTTAGGTAAGTGGTTGTTCATCCTAATGGTCTTTGACAGACAACAGCATGGTGTCTCTGGTTATTTGGGAGGAGGACAGAACTAGGTATTAGTGAATTGTTGCAGATACAATTATCTTCTCATCTCTTTGGATAGAAAACACCAATGTGGTTTTTAATTATTACATTTTTGAGGTTTTGTATAATTTATAAGAGGCTATTTATTTAGGGGCAGAAATACTTTCTTGTAAATAAACACCTATTTATCAGAAATAATTTGACTATTTAAACATGTTCAATTTAATGTTCATTTCTTAACTCACATACAATTACTCTATTTTCTCCTGGCTTGGAGCAATGCTGAGAATGAGCTTTTATCAAAAAGTGTTTGAAGTCTTCAATAAAGTTGATACCGCTAGGTTTTTCTGTCATGATTTTTAGAAAGCAATTATCATTTTAAATCTGAAATAGTTTTATTACAAATAACAACCTTCTAGCAAATTCAGATGTTTTTCATTTCAAGTATTTTTTTCCCCAGGTGGGTTAGTTAACATTTTCTCTACATTTCAGATTTCAAGTTCCAAGTGCTAAATTTTTATTTTATTTATCATTGAATATTCATCATTAAGTCAAGATATGGCATGAAAAGAACACAATTTCTGAACTTATTTTGTTAGTAAATTTATGAAAATTTTGAAAGAAAAAAGATACAAACGACTAATGGCACACACTGAGCTTGTGTTGTTTAGAAAAGTCAGAGAAGATTTATAAGCTAAAAAAATCTAAATCAGCCTAGTTTAGAAGGTCCTGTGCCAAAAATAAAAATTTAAAGAGGACTGTGCCCTGTTTGCTTGGACAATGTTCTCAAAGTTTTCATGGTAAGAAGGAATCTCATAATATTTGTCCAGCCTAGTGTGCACAGCTCATCATAAAGACCCTTTTATTACAACTGGGTCTCCTATATTTTTGACCAGTAGCGATTGCTACTACATGAATAAGGCCTAAAGAGAAGAAAAAAAAATCACTGAGAGTTTTTGAAAATGAGACTTATATACAATTATTGTATCATCTCATATGCAAAGTATATATTCCCCAGTTCATATCTAAAAGTCCTTAGCAGTCACAAAAATAGCAAACTGATGAACGAGTAACAGGTATCAAAATTATTGCACAAAGCGAATCCAACTTACTTAAACAAATGCCTTCCCAAAGTTGAAGCCACTCTTTCAGACAGACTAAATTTTCCTTTGAAGTTAAAATTCTGTGTGTTTGAGCACTAGAGAAAAATGCCCAACCCCTGGGGATTATAAATAGTTGGCACTTCAATTAGGGACCACATTTTCATTAGCTCCCCTTTATGACTGCACTATCCAACACAATAACTGACACTTGTCTTTAATATTTTTTGTTTCATCATGGCTAGGCATTATAATATGGAGCTCTTTTAAGACTCCAAGCATTGCTACTGAGTACTCACTGTGTGTCAAATGCTGAGCACTTTTCATTTTGTATGCAATCCTCTCAATGCTGATGAGGAGTATTTACACTCCATTGTCAGGTACAAGAGAAATCTGAGATGGGAAGTGATTTGTCCAGGGACACAGGGTACTTTATGGTTAAAATAAAATCAATACTTTTCTCTTTAAGAAGATAATTTTTTTCTTGCAAATACAAATTTTTCATTATTGAGGCCAGAAATTCCAATTCAAAGTAGTAGACAAGAAAGAACTAAGTGCAAGTCATTTTCTAAGGCACCTCTTTAGCCATCAGGGAAATTCAAATCAAAACCACACTGAGATACCACCTTACGCCAGTTAGAATGGCAAAAAATGACAACAGGAAACAATTGTTGGAGAGGATGTGGAGGAAGGGGATCCCTCTTACATTGTTGGTGGGGATGCAAGTTGGTACAGCCACTCTGGAAAACAGTGTGGAGGTCCCTTAAAAAGTTAAAAATTGAGCTACCCTATGACCCAGCCATTGCCCTACTGGGTGTTTACCCCAAAGATACAGATGTAGTGAAGAGAAGGGCCATATGCACCCCAATGTTTATAGCAGCATTGTCCACAATATCTAAATCATGGAAGGAGACGAGATGCCCTTTAACAGATGACTGGATTAAGAAGATGTGGTCCATATATACAATGGAATATTACTCAGCTATCAAAAAGAATGATTTCTCAACATTTGCTGCAACATGGATGGGACTGAAGGAGATAATGCTAAGCAAAATAAGTCAAGCAGAGAAAGACAATTATCATATGGTTTCTCTCATCTGTGGAACATAAGAAGTAGGAAGATAGGTAGGAAAAGAAAGGGAAGAAGAAAGGGGGGGTAAACAGAAGGGGGAATGAACCACGAGAGACTATGGACTCTGGGTAACAAACTGAGGGCTTCGGGATAGGCTTGTGGGATAGGCTGGTTATGGGTAAGAAGGAGGGCATGTATTGCATGGTGCACTGGGTGTTATACGCAAGTAATGAATCATGGAACTTTACATCAAAAACTAGGGATGTACTGTATGGTGACTAACATAATATAATAAAAAAATTATCAAAAAAAAATAAGGCACCTCTTAAAAGCACCCCCTCCATGTAAATCTAGCCTTGGCGGTTTCTCTCCTTTCACAATACTTTGTAACTCTGGTGAAAGCGCTTAGCAAATTCTTTTTGTGCCTAAATTTAATCCCTTATTTTGTTTATTCTTTGAGATGAACCTTGACTTAGTCATTTCCCTAAAGCTATGAGCACAATGGGTAGGTTGTTGAAATAATTTGAGTAATTGTTGCAAATAGAAGTCTAATGAATTTATAGTATTGATGACAGCCTCCCCCAAAACCAACAAACCTAAAACAAGCAAACAAAAACAAAAGAAAACCAACCAGAGTCCCACAATTTCTCATTCCTTTTTCTTTTCTTTTCTTTTTTTTTTTAAGATTTTATTTATTTATTTATTTGACAGAGAGAGACAGCCAGTGAGAGAGGGAACACAAGCAGGGGGAGCAGGAGAGGAAGAAGCAGGCTCCCAGAGGAGGAGCCTGATGTGGGGCTTGATCCCAGGATACCAGGATCATGCCCTGAGCTGAAGGCAAACACTTAATGACTGAGCCACCCAGGCACTCCTCTCATTCCTTTTTCACCTTCTGCGTCAAGATTGGAATAGGACCAAATATCTGAACTAATGGAGAGTGACATGGGAAGTTTTGTCCTATAAATGTAATTCTGCTGGCCTCTACAAAATATATTATTTTGGATTCAAATCCTATTTCCATCCTTGCAGCAAGTTCATAGTCAAGATTAGTAATAAATACAAAATATAAATCTGACATTCCCCTCAATATTTTTGAAGTCTTTATTAACATAAAATATACTAGATTGGAAAAATAATTATGGTATAATTGCACATTGGCAAAGGTTTATGTGAGAGGTCAGGTGTAAAAAAGAAGCTTTTCTATAACATTTTGGTGATTGGGTAAATGGAGCATAGGTAATTAGAAAATATTTTTCTGCATTTTTCATTCACTTATCTACAAATATTTGTGGAAATCTGAAAATGTGCCAGGAACTGTGCAGAGAGAGAATACCCACTCTGAGCAAACTAAAGTCCTACTATATGGACCATCCATCACACTATGCTTCAGCTCTTCTTCCAAGAGCCTTTTGGAGGAACTGATACTCTACCTACCTACTCCCCTCTTTTTTTTTTCTCTAATAGAAACTTTATTCAACATTTTAACATATTGTAAAGCACTCCCATCTTACTACACACACACACACGCACACACACACACACACACCCTCCCATATCTTTCTCCAGCTACTCTCGTTGCACCTCACAGCTATCTTCCCCAAACACTTGTTTATTTCACTGTCACAAGTTTCTCACCTCCAACTTATTCCTCATTCCATTCCTGGGTTTACTTCCACCCATATGGTTACAACAAAGCAGATCATACCAAAGCCTTCAAAAGTTCTCCATTAGCCCAAATCCAGGCGAATAGCAAATCCTCCTTGTGCTTGACTTCTCAGCTGAATTTAACACCTCTGACCCCTTCCTCCTTGAAAAACTCTCCTTGTTTCTTTTCTTCCTCACCCTCCCAAGGTTCTTCAAGACAATATTGCAAGCTTGTCCTTTTTTACATGATATTAAAATACTGGGGACCTTAAAGCTCAGTCTTACACCTTTTTTTGCATTTATCATATTTTCAGTCTTGACAATAATCTCATGTCATTTTAAATTACTCTTTATATAAGATGATTTTTGATATTCATTAAACTGCACATATTTAAGTTGTACAATTTGATAAGGTTTGACCTATGCACACACCCATGAAATCATCAACAGAATCAAGGTAGTAAATGTGTCCACCACCACCAAAAGTTTCTAACGCTGCCTTTTAATCCCTTCCTGTGGCATCTCTCTCTACCGCCTCCTGGCAACCACAGCTCTTCTTTTCGTCACTATAGATTTGATTGGAGATTTGAGTATTATATAAATGAAAGCACACAGCATGGATAATTCTTTTTGCTCAGCTTACTTGTTTCCATGTTGTTGTATGTCATTACTTTTTTTTTTCAAGCAAGAGTGTGAGGTTGGGGGGCGGTCAGAGGGGGAAGGAGAGAGAATCTTAAGCAGGCTCTGTGCCCAATCCAGAGCTGGAGATGTAGCTCAATCTCACCACCCTGATATCATGACCTAAGCCAAAATCAAGAGTCTGATGCTTACTGAGCCACCCAGGTGCCCCACATGTCATTACTTTTTATCCTGAGCAGTTTTATACTGTGTGGATTCTACTGGCTTACCCATCATCTTGAGGATGGACAACTTAGGTGGTTTCCGAGTTCTGGCTATTGTAAATGAAGCTACTATGAACATTTTTCATAGTTTTTGTATGAACATAAGCTTTGTTTGCTCTTGGGTAAATATCTACGAGTAGAATGGCTGGATCGTATGCTACATGTATGTTCAACTCTTTACTTATTTTAAATTTTTCAAGCCTAAGGGGAGACATTCTCCTTTTCTTTTTTCCCATTTCTTCTGGATAAGTAGAATATTTTTTATGATTCCATTTTATCCTTTTTGTTGACTTATAAGCTAAAACTTTAAAAAAATTTGGTAGTTGCTTTAAGGTGGAGAGTATTTATCTTTAGTGGTTTCCCTTCAAATTCAATCATGCCTGTCTCGCATATAAAACAATAATACAGTACACTTTCATTTCTCTCTTTCCAGTCTTCTATGCTAATGTCAGTCAATTCACTTTACTCATACATATGTTATTAACCCCAAACTTCTAACAAAAGTGTATCTATTAGAAATACTAAGTATTAAGAAAAAAAATCTTACACATATATCCATGTAGGTGGCATCTCTGATGCTCTTCATTCCATTATGTAGATCTATTTTCCATATGTTTTCATTTTTCTTGTGCCTGAAAGCTTCCTTAATTTTTTCATATAGTACAGTTCTGCTGGTGATAAATTCTTTCAGTTTTTGTATATATGATAAAGTCTTTATTTTGCCTTCTTCCTTTGGAAGGCATTTTTGGTGTTTATAGAATTCTACATTTATAAGTTTATTTTCTTCTAGTATTTTAAAGATTTTGCTCCATTGTCTTCTTGCTTTTATTGTTTCCAATGAAAAATTTGTTTTATTTGTTCCTCTATATGTTGTGTCTTTTTTTCCCTCTATCTGCTTTTAAGGTTTTTCTCTTTCTATTACTTCTTTTGAGCATTTTGCTTATGATGCATCATGGGGTAATATTCTTCATCTTTTTTGTGCTCCAAGTTTTTTGTGTTTCTTGGATCAGTGAGTTATAATTTTCATCAGATTTGGAAGAATTCTGACCACTATTTCTTTAATTTTTTTCTCTATCCTTTCATTTAAGGACACCAATTACACATACATTATGCCTGAACATGTGTGATAGATTGCTGATGCTCTTTTCATTTATCTTAATTCTCTTTTCTGTCTGTGTTTCATTTTTAAATATCCTAAACTATGTTTTCAAGTTTAATAATCTCTTATTCTGCCATGTCTAATTGGGCCTTAATCCTATCAAATGTATTTTCCATCTTACACACTATTGTCACATCTGAAAATATAATGTAGACCTTTAAAAAACATCCTATGTTTCTACTTAACTTTTGAACAGATAGAATGCAATAATAATTGTTTTAATGTTCTTGCTTCCTAATTATAACATCTTTGCAAGTTTTGAATCAATTTTGATCAGCCGAGTTTTTTCTCTCAATTGTGGGTTACATTTTCTTGTTTCTTTGCATGTCTGGTAATCTTTGACCACATAACAGATTTATGAATTTTATCTTTTGGCCACTAGATACTGCATCCTGATAAACAGATATTGAGCACCATTCTGGGATGAAAGCAAATTACTTGGAAATAGGTTGATAGTTTTGGTTATTGATTTTAGGATTTGTTTGGCAGGACCCAAGCTTGGGGCCTAATTAGCCTGGGGCTAATTATTTTCACTACTGATCCAAGAGTTTTGTGAGTTCCCTACATAATGCTTTATGAAAAATGAGGTTTTCTCCAGGCTTGCTGGCTGAAACAGTATTTTTAGCCTTGTGTGAACTCCCGGCGCAGATCTCTACTCTCTAGTACTCTATCATGTGAAGTCTGTTTATGTTGACCTACCTAGAGTTTTGGCTCTATGACCCCAACTCAGAAAGTCTGCTGGGGCCTTATCTCAGTTCCTTCCAGAAGACCCCTCAAGATAGTAAACAGAATGCAGTGCCTGGATGACTCAGCAGGTTAAGTGTCTGACTCTTGTTCTCAGCTCAGGTCTTGATCTCAGGGTTGTGGGTTCAAGCCCCTGGGTAAAACCTACTTTAAAAAAATGCAGATACAATCATAGATCCCACATTGTTTTATTTCCTATCTCTCAAATACCTCTGCCTTTTGGTAACTGATATCCAGCATCTTGAAAACCATTGTTTCACTTACCTGGCCTGTTTCATTTGTTTTAGATTACAGCATATTCTAGTGTTCTTACTCCTAACCTGCCTAGAAGTAGAAATTGTCTATCTACATAGACAGACAATGAGTCTATCTATTATTACTAATAGACAGACAATTAGTATAATTCCTAAATATCTATCTACAAAGAAATTGTCTACCTACAAAGTATAATTCCAAAAATATAAGTATCCAACCAGGTCATATCTTTCTCACTAATCACAAATTGTAATCATCTTTCATGTGAATTTTTGTTTATTGTATGTTTTATTAAAATGTGAGATTCCTGAGAACAGGGACCTTGTTGATTCTGTTTCTCACATTGTCAGAAACATAGTAGGTATTTTATCAATATTTGTTGATTACATATATAAATTGGATTTTTTTTCTCTTTGTCATACATTGGCATCAGTTGGTAAAGCTACATTGGCATGTCATAATCACCCAAAGTCCATAGTTTACATTAGGGTCACTCTTGATGGTGTACCTCTTATGGGTTTGGACAAATGTATAATGACATGTATCTGCTTACATAGTATCATACAGAGTAGTTTCACTACCCTAAAAATCTCTGCACTCCACCTATTCATCCTTCCCTCCCTCACAGACTGTGGCAAGCACTGTTCTTTCTACTGTGTCCAAAATTTTGCCTTTTGCAGAATATTATATACTTAGAATCTTACAGTATGTAGCCATTTCAGGTTGACTTCTTTCACTAGTGTTATGCATTTAAATTTCCTCCATGTGTTTCACAGCTTGATAGTCTATTTCTTTTTAGTGCTGAATAATATTCCATTGTCTGGATGTACTACAGTTTGTTTATCCATTCTTCTACTGAAGGACATTTTGGTTACATCCGAGTTTTGGGGCTTGTGAAGCTATAAACATCCACGTGCAGGTTCTTGTGTGGATGTAAGTTTTTAACTCCTCTGGGTAAATACCAAGAAACATAATTGCTAGATCATATGGTAAGGATATGTTTTGCTTTGTAGGAATCTGTCAAGCTGTCTTCCAAAGTAGCTCTACCATTTTGCATTTCCACCAGCAATGAACAAATGTTTCTGTTTCTCCACATCCTTGTCAGCATTTGTTGTTGTCAGTGTTCTAGATTTGGCCATTCTAAAAGTGTGTAGTGGTATCTCATGGTTGTTTTAATTTGCATTTCCTGATGACATATGATGTATAGCATCCTTTCATGTGATTATTTGCCACAGATGTCTTCTTTTGTGAGGTGCTTGTTCAGGTCTTTAGCCCATTTTTGATCAAGTTGTTTGTTTTATTATTAAGTTTTAGGAGTTCTTGGTACAGTTTGGAAAATGCATCTTTATAAGACATATTTTTGCCATTATTTTCTCCCAGTCTGTGGCTTGTCTTCTTATTCTTTTGACATTGCCTTTTATAGAGCAGAGGGGATTTTTGGTTTGTTTGTTTGTTGTTTGTTTTTTCTCTTTCTTTCTTTCTTCTTCTTTCTTTCTTTCTTTTCTTTCTTTCTTTCTTTCTTTCTTTCTTTCTTTCTTTCTTTCTTTCTTCTTTTTTTTTCCTGCTTTGCTTTTGCTATGGTGGTTGAGATCTGCCCTGAAATCCCTTGTTACGTCCCAGCCTTGGGCCCTTATTTGGATCTGTGGTGGTTTCAATAAAGAGGTAAACACTTTCTGACACTCTTATCACAAAGAGACAGTGTTTATATCCCTTCCCCTTAAATCTGGGTACACTTGTGACCCACTGTGACAATAGAATTCAGTGAAAATGATGCTGCATGACTCTTGAAGCTTCTCCATTGTTCTCTGGGACACTCATTGTTGGGATGTTGGGCTGCCAAGTAAGGAGTCTGAATATCTCAAAGTCAACATGCTGTGAGGGCATCCAGACCAAACAGCCACAAGAAAGTGTTCCAATGGACAGCCTCAGCTAATGTTCTAGCTGAAACCAGCATCACCCATATGATATGTGAGTGAAAACACCACAGAATATTCTCACATCCAGCCATCTAGTTACCCACTAGAATTGGGCTTCCAAGGTGGGTCCCCTCACATCATGAAGCATGATGAACCATTTTGCTCTGCCTTGCTTGAATTCCTTACACACAATATCCATGATCATAATAAAATGGCTATTTTAAGCAATTAATTTTAGGAGTAATCTGTTTTACCTGAAGTAACTGACATACATTCTTAGTCCTTTCCCTGAGAGTGGGAACCAGACTGATACTCTCATGCAATAGCTGGGATTCTGCCATTTACAGGACTATCTTTGCTTAATCCCTACCTGTCTAGTTGACTTCCAAATATCAACCCTTGTCAGGGTTTCCTAGGTTGGAATTCTCCAAAGTAAATGAATTTATCCATATCAGGACATAATAACCCAGGGAATTCTCTCAATAATTATAAAATGAACAAATCATGTCTATGTTGACATTTCAATTTTTTACCTAATAATTTGTGGTTTAACTGTATCATGAACTTATTTTCTGAAGATTGCTCTGACTGTGATCTATAGATGTGAATTTAAAAAGCAGCACAGTATGGGCCTTCGTCTGTGAAAAAGTACTGATGATCCTTTGATGACCATCAATAACTATTGTCCAATGAACAACTCGAACTGTCGGGCTCACAGTTCTGGCAAAATCCACAGATCAAAGAGAGTCATTCTGCCTTTCATGGCTACATGCCAGGTTGCTCTGCTGAATGATTCTCTAGCTACCTATGGATGGGCCAGATTTCTGGTGTATCAAGGCAAAACTTGAAAGGATTTCTTTTAGTCTTGCTTCTTGGGGTTAGTCCCATTTCGTGTTCAATATGCAGCAGATATTTAGGGCTGTCCAAATGTAATTTGTGTTCAAAAGAGCTGCATTGTGATAAGCATCTTTTTAATGCTGGAAATCTAACTATTAGTCCAATCCTTTTATTTGTTCCTCAGAGAAATAGTATACAAAGAAAATATAAAAAGGTAGATATGGTATCATGAACGGGTCCAGGTCTGGGAGCTACCTGGAGTAGTCAGTTCTTCTAAATAGGAGAGCACTACTTTTTAAAAGCTTGAGTGTATCTAGAGTGAGTTAAGGACTCTAAGAATGCTAAAAGGGTGCTTTAGACAAATTACATTCTCCCCCTATCAATTGCCCAAGATTACACTCCAAGAAGGTTAAAGATCCAGGGTGTCAACCCAGTTGTCTGAATTATAAAATTACTTTTAAGAAACATTTTCCTTATATCAGGTTGTATCTTTTGAATTGGGTTATATAACTAATTCATCCTGTGAAATATTAAAATTCCAAATGGATTCTTGATAAGCAAAATAGTTGATACAAACAATTTAAGAGTCAACATGATAGCTATTGTTATAACATAAAAGTAAGTAAAAGCTCAAGAACTCCTGAATGTCTAGGAAGATCTGAGGATCAGAATTAACATCAGAATTCTCTCAGTGATTATAAAATGAGCAAATCCATGTAAAAGATCCATGTGGAATATCAGTTTAAAAATCAGTCTTATTAAAATTTTGAGCATAGTTCCTGTGTTTCTTAAACTTCGGGATCTGTGAACCACAGGAGGGAGAAACAGATAGAAGTCTGAACATGAAAAGATTTAGGAAAATATTTTGAATTTCAGAACCAAAAGAAATGTTCTGAATTAAGCTGTAGGCATACTGAATACAGATACCTGATTCCTGTCATTGAGAAATGAGTACCGGAATCATAGCACCTTCCAAAACTCAGGACATATTACTCTAACTTTTGTGAGAGCCAGACCAAAATTGAGGACACAGTGAATATTATCTTTCCTTGGAGATCTTTACCAAAGTATAACTGCAAATGTTTATCAATATCTGGAAAAAATTATTTGTTAATGTTCTGTGTAGTAATTACTGTTTGAATCAGTGGATCAAAAATGGGATTCCATTTGGGATCTCTAGAAACTGTATTTGGAATACACTGTCACTTTTTTTTCAGTGTATAAAAAGAATTTGCTATTTTTACCTACTTTAAGGTGACATCAGTCTGGAATCATCTGACCTCTTGTGTTATATTTTACTTTTGTGTCATGAAAGTTATAAGGAGAATTTACTGTCTTTTATTATTAAAACTTCAGCTCGGGTTCTGGCCATTGTGTTTCCTAATTATGCTCTGAGGAAGGCTTCTTATCAAGGTAGTTCACTTATGAATAATGTTCTTTGTGTGGCTTCTGTGGTGGACAAGTTAGATTGCTTCTGACATTAGCCAGCAGTAAATTAGCTTCCAATTTGGCTGTGTTCTAGAAGACTGAAAGATTTACTTTGTCAACATCCTTGCATTTGGATGAAAATAACTTCCTTTAGGTTTGATTTGCTTTTTACCTGAGGCACAGGGCACTTTCTAGAATTCCTCATCCTCTTATAGTTGCCATTTAAGGAGACAGACTCTATTTTCTATACCTCAGGTTGTGAAATTTGTTTTGTTTTGTGTGTTTTTAAAAATCTATTTAAACAGATACTGGTTAATCATGGTCATTTAACAGTGAGTTACACTTGGCAAGGGAGTCTGAGCATGACCAGGTACTCAAGAATTCCACAGAAGTAAATTCTTCTAGAGAATGTGAAATGATTAAATCAAAAGCATTAGATTCTAAGTAGATACTAAAAGTTGAGGATAAACAATTTGGTGGTAGAAAGAAAAATAATCATTTCCCTATGGATACTGTAACTCAGGAGAAATAATTTTGGTGAACTGTGATTTCTGCTAGGATGTAACTTACTAGGAGATTTTCACAGCATAACTACAATTTTTTAACAGCATACGTGTTAGGATTAAAGTTCCCTACTGTGGCATATGGGAATCTTAGGTCTTATTTTAAATATAGCTTCTTAACTTCCTGCAGATTAACTAAAAAAAAATGTTTATTTGAAAGTACATCAGTTATGGAGGATGAGTTTATTAAGGTAGGACAATCATTCAGAAGTATTGCTACCAGTAGAACTTTTTGATTTTTAATAGATTAGTTCTTTGTAATCAGTTGGAAACTTACTAGTATGAAATGTTATGATAAATTTGTTTCTGTGCCTTTTATTAAGAAGATCATGGTAAGCATTGGTAATGAGTCCAGAAGAACCTTAGCTAAAGTAAGTAGACAACAGCAGCAGCAGCAATGGAAACCTCAACCCATGTTAAATAACACTGAAATTGTGTTGACTTTGTTTTGAAGTACATCCCTTCCATTTCATGCATTTGTGTTCTTCAACAGTTAGCTTGTACTTGAATTTCTCAGAACTTCTCTTTGGTTACAAATTCGGCACATGGTTGTTAAGTGGAACACACTGGTTCAAGGTAAAAAACAAAGTTATCTATGTGTTTCCCAAAAAATGTCTTAAAAGCCATAAAATACACATGGAAAAAAAATAAGGAATTCAAATACATTAGAGTAGAAAACATGTTCCCTCAGTGTAAAAGATGGCATTCTGCCAAACTGAATGATTTGTTTTCATTAATGCAGCAGCTAAACAATCTGTCTCTGTGGATTTCCACTCTTGTTTTTGTGTGTGTTCTGTCACCATCAACACTAGCTCCCAGCACAGAGTTAAGAGTTCATTGCTGGGCAGTGCAAGCCAAGCAGCAAGCTGGAGGAGACCCAGCTTTAGCAAGAAGGAACGTAGCTTCATTCCAGAGAGCTGAACCATGTGGAAACTGCAGCAACAGTTGCAAAAGAAGGACTTCAGTTGGAGATAAAGTCGACATAATAGTGGGGATCCAGGGAAGTCTCAATGTGGAAAAGCATATCAGGATACGGCTCCCAGAATGCAGAGTAGATTTAAAGGGACTTTGGGAAGTAGGCCAGATGGGCAAAGGATCCATCAGTGGATGGGAGGCTAGGGAGAATGGGGACAGCGCTCAACAGTTGAGAAATGAGCCAGCAAGTTATAGTCAATGAGCTGGGATGTCCGGCCTGTTTTTCCCTGCAGTTCACTAAGCAAAATTTGTTCATTCTTGGGCAAATAATGAGTAAAAGACAGGTGGATCAAGAAGCTCTGGCTCTTCAAAGTACTTGGAATAAAGGGTCCGAGAGGAAATACAAAGGGAAGGGAGGGAAGTTCAGCCCAATTATATTATAATAATAGTAAGAAGAAGAAACGCTTTTTAAAAATTATCTGTGCTAGACAGTGAGCTAAGCCATCTACACTACACATCTCATGTAATCTTTATTTCTTTAGAAATTCTATCCTCCCCAGTTTAGGATTGAATAAACCAAAACTCTGAGAAGCTAAGCTTGATCACACAGCTAAGCAGCAAGGTCAAAGATTGAACCCAGACTTTCTGACTGCTTGTTGTTGCCTAGCACCTGTGGATTGAGCAGAGGATATTAGGCTACTTTCAAACTCTGTATTTTGGAAGACCGGCAAAACTGATGAATGGCCCTTGACCTGTTGTTGTTGGTAGACAGAACGGAGAAAAGGAGGGAGTTGGAAAGGGCTATGGTTGGTGCAGTGGGAGCATGAGAGTCATAAACAGAATCTGAGAGGGAGAAGCATGGGCCAAATTTAAAGTCCAGCCAATCTCTCAGAACTAAGGAAACTGTGGATGACTGAGCTGTGGGGATATGGTAAGGGTTACGTCATTTTTTATTTTGAGGAATGAGTCAAAGTAATAGCATTTAAAGTTGCAAGATCAAACTAATGAAGAATTACAATGGGCAAGACCCGAATCCAGCCCCAGAAACAAGCCAGTTATCTTAGTAGTGATGGAGCAGACTGGCAGGAATGGGAATCTGAGTTTTCACTGGGTGCTCAGAAACTGTGGGGAGACAAAGAAGCTTGGGTAAGGTTTGAATAGGGGCAGATAGAGGCTGACAAGTATATTTCTATAATAACCACTCTAAAAATTTGATACCTATAACCAGATAAATGATGACCTCACAAAGTTGCTGTGAACATAAAATGAGATAATGTAGTTAAATTCCTTGATAGTGCCTGGAGTGTAGTGTGTATCTAATAATAGTAGTTCTCTGATCCAGAAGTCAGTGCACTATTTAGTGATAGATTCAAAGCTTAATAGAATCATGGTTTTGTCCTCTAAAATATATTGCCTTATTTGAAATTATTTCACATATTCATGTCAAGAAGATAATAATAAACAGGAAGGCAGAAATTATGTATCATTTATGTAGTTATATGTTGCACTACACCTATCTTTTATTTTATATACAATTCACAAATAGAAAATGGTGTTTGTTTGCCCTACCTTCACACACACACACACTCTCACATTTCTTGTTTGGATCAAAATATCAATTCTATCTGACACAGTCCCAAGCTTTATTTTAGAGTTTAAAACACAATATGTTCAAAACCTTTAAAAAGCATGCTTTCATTTCAATTTGGCTTTTGTCAAAAGTGTAATCTAATTTCCACAAATACAGCCAGAAAGGTGCAAGGTAGATAATCATACACTTAATTTAAAAAGACTCCATCATGTTTTGAAGGAATCTTTTAGAACAAAGGATTATTGAGTTCTTACTCGGTTTTTGTCTCTGTTCTAAGAGTACAGGAGTAATAATAGTATAGAATCATTGATTAAGATGTAGATAAGAAATTCTACCCAAATTGGACTATTATTTTCCCTTAGGTTGTCTATCATAATAGAAGGAAATGATTTTGTTATTTATTATCATAATACAGATACTATTTCCTCAAACAACATAAAAGTTTTCTAACACAGACTTGAGCAGAGGGTAAAATTGCAACTACAATAAATTTCTGCATTTAATTGAACATTTTAAAATGTGGCCAACATTAATATCATTATAAATCTTTTGCTAAACATAGACACATTCAATTCTTGAAGCTGGATTTTTTATATAAAATATAAATATTTTTATACTCTAGAAAAGTTCTGGTTTCTTAAGAGCTGTCTATTGTCTGATTTTCTTTTTCTTCCAGGTTAACTCTGATATCCTCAAAATTTCAGGGAAGGCCTTGACTGTCATTGCTTCTTTTACTACTTGCATTCCTTTGGGGGAACTCTTCCAGATTCATGCTTTCATTACCTATTGAATATAGCTGACTCCCAATTTTACCTAGCTTGGGCCAGTTTCTCACTCTGATTATAGTGCCATATGTCCAATAGGCTGCTTTACGGCCTCCCTACTGGAATATATCACCACCAACTCTTCACACCCACTGTATAGAGTTCCCTCATCACTCACATAGACAGTGCCAATAAAGCTGATCTCATCTTCTAAATCTCCATAGTGAATGTCCTCACACAAGCTAACATCATCTCATATCCAAACTACTCTGATAGACACTAAAAAATTTTACTGTGTCCAGCACATAACTCTTAGAATGGTTTGTTTCATTCTTATTTCTTTATGTTATTGAATTGCCACCCTATGGTTTTTATAATGGATAACTTCCATGTAGTTTATTCACTGTTCTTAATACATAGCATGGTCATCCCATGTGTTCTCATTGCACTTGAACTCCCTCTGTGTACATGCTTACCAAGTTATCATAATTGCTAGTTGTGGTAGGTAGAATAATGCCCTTCCCCCAAATAACCATGCCCTAATTGCCAAAATCTATGAATGTGTTACTTTACATGTCAAAAGGGATTTTGTGGAAGTAAGTTAAGGATCTTAAGATGGGAAGACTATCCTGGATTATTCAGGTGGTTTCCATGTAATCACAAGTGTCCTTACAAGAGGAAGACAATAGCATGAGAGAAAGAGATTTGACAATGGAGATGGGGGGTGGGGAAAGAGAGGGAGAGAGAAAGATTTGAAATACTACACCGTTGGTCTTGCAGATGGCAGAAGGGTCTCTGAGTCAGGAGTGTAGGCACACTGTAGAAGCAGGAAAAGGCACAGTATGGGTTCTCCTCCTCTGCAACTTCTAAAAGAAACAAAGTTTTGTAAACATCTTGATTTTGGACCATTTTGGATTTTTGAGCTCTGTAAGATTTTTGAGACTGTAAGATTTAGGTTGTTGTAAGCTGTTAAATTTGTAGTAATCCATTATAGCAGCTATAGACAATTAATACATTTATTCACTGGTCTTTTTCTCTTACTAAACTGTAGGCTCCATGAAAGCAGGCTATGTGGATCTTGTTTATTATTATACCCACAACCCCTAGAAAGAAGCTAACATGCTAAAGCACAGAATAAATGTGATGGATACATAAATGTTTAATATTCCAAATGAGAATTAATAATCCCTATGCCTGTTATGTTGTTTTTATTATGTCTTCTTGCCCATAAAATTCCAATACCTCTCTCAATGTCTAGGTCAAAAATGTACCTCCTCCAGTGAGGTTTACCAGACAAGCCATTCTTGAATTCAATTATTTTTCAGCCTTAAAGCTCTTATTTTCACTTGCCCTTATTATCTTTCATTTGTTTATTTACAGAGTACATTTCTCCTAGTTGTTTCTTGTACTATATTTATGTCTTATGTACATTATAATTTTTTTTCAAATTCCATTTTATCTACTTTTTAAAATCACCTTGTATGCTTTTAGTGGTAACTCACCTCTCCAATAAGTGTTTTGGTTTGTTTTTAAGGAATTGTTGAAGAAATGTTGAGTTTCATTTTTGCTGTTCTATCTTCATTGTTTTGACAGAGTCTGTCCCATTTCTTTCAGTGTGGCTCTTATATCTTGGTCCAGGTTCATGACACCATCTAGGGCATTTTCTTCTGCTTTTGTTCAGTAAATTTTAGACGGTGGTTATACAAATTGCCAGATTTCATTTAAATATTTTAACAGCCACATTAGTGAAGTGACAGATTTTTGGTAAATTTTTTTGTTAAAATATTTGGTGGTTTTTAAGTATATCAAATTTCCTTTACTATTCTGCTGAAACTAGAATTATTTTAGTGTAACTTTAATAATTACTACAGTTCATAAAACACTGGAGGGGGGGAAGATATCAGGTAACTAGCCAAGCATAAAGCACTGACTCGGCTATAAATATCAAAGTTGAATTAGTCATAAATCACCAGATTTAGAACATAAAATAGCCTTGTCCATGAAGTATACATAAACTACTGCATTCTTGTATTACACATACATCATAGCAGTGCAGTAGCGAGCTAAGGTTAGAAAAGCTGGCCAGTTTTTCTTCCCCCAGTTATCAAGAACCAAAAATCTGTCTTTATTGCTTCAAACACTCATCAAGAAAGAATAACATCCTAAGTACAGATTCAGCTTTAAGATGATCGTATGAAGGAAGCTACATATATGTAGTCTCCATTACAGAGTGTCTTCTAGTAGATGATAGATATAGAAGTCCTCATTTATGCTGTACACTGATTATAATATCATCTTTATCCAATCACCCGAGAAATCAACTGCTTTTTTAAAAACAAAAGGTAGAAAAAAACCTTGAAATTAGTCAGGTTGCAGTTGAGTTTTATTTTTATTAGAGCCTTGCAATAGGTCCAGGAGGATATTTGTGAATTTACAGAATATAATTTTG
>NC_048226.1:33932782-33946016 GCF_002007445.2 Ailuropoda melanoleuca
ACATCAGGCTCCTCTGCTATGAGCCTGCTTCTTCCTCTTCCACTCCTCCTGCTTGTGTTCCCTCTCTCGCTAACTCTCTGTCAAATAAAAAAATAAAATCTTTAAAAAAAAAAAAGAAATTTTAAATGAAATATTTAAGCATTTAGGCAAAAGGAATGAGCCACTTATAAGGAAAAAAATATATAAGCACTTTCACAGAAATATATTGGAGCAAAATATACGCAATCCCCAGGGAAAAAAGGGACCCAAGTATTTTATACAACATGAAATTTGTAATGCAAATGTAAAAGTTGTAATACACTTGTAAACATTTACACACAGGAAATTATTTCCTGGTCCCCTTTTGGGGAATCTCCTAGAGGACAACCCTCAGCCAAACTAAAGATGACTGAACATTACCAAGAGAGGCTTGGCAGTAAGCGATGAATCTACTTAAATATAGACGCAAGACCAAAATGAAAAGGAAGGTTATGGTGACAAAAGAGGAAGTAGGCATATTAAATTTTGACTTCCTCAAAAAGAGTCCATTAAAAATACGTATGAAGGAAAATGGAAAAGAAGGTGAGAGGTGGTACACATGTAATAATTTCCTTACCTTTAGAAGTTGCACAGGTACCAGGTAAAATGGACATATAAAGTATCAGGTATAACTATATTTAACAATACAATTGTGAATGCTAAGAAATTTTTTTTAAATCAGCAGAAACCAAATGGCTCTAGGTTTCTGACATATAAGCTTCCAGCAAGGCCCCATGGTAGAATCAGCAGTGAAATTTTGAAGTAACAGGCAAGGTGTTGCAGAGTTGGAGATGCGCTGAGGCACGTGGGCTTGTGCCCAGGTACAGCAGGGGCTAGAGCAAGAGGCAGGTGAGTTTAAAGATATGAAGTTGTGTAAGAAGTGTCTGATACTTGAAAAAAATAATAAAAATATAACATAAAATATTATAATCATGATCAAATTTACCTGTTATATAAATGAATGAAATGGTAGAAACTCACCTGTTGAAAAATGTTTCCTATTGCTCAGAATATAAAATGATAAGTTGTATGTTAAAAAGCCAAATCTAAAACAAAGTGATTCAAAATAATTGAAAGGTAAAGATGGTGCAATGATAAACCAGGTATATTCAAATAATAATGCAGGGAGTCACAATATCACTGTAAGGATTTTGAACACTATATAAAAATCATAAGGACGTCTTAAAGCAATAACATGTGGAATCCATAATGAATATATAATTATACATTCTTATGTACCAAATAACTTAGTGGCAATATTCATAAAGCAGAAATTACAGAAAATTCAAGGAAAAATAGCAAAATACTAAACTACATGATTTTAGTTCATCTATCTCATGCTATGATACATCAAGTAGATAAAAATCTGGGTAGCAATAAAAGAACTGAATAGCATAATTATTAAAGTAGGCCTATTTGGGATGTACATATGATAAATGACAGGCTGAAAAATGGCTCCCAAAAGTTATTCATACTAAATCCCTGCTAATGTTACTTTATTGAGAAAAAGAGTCTTTGCAGATGTAATTAAGTTAAAGATCTTGAGATGAGCTCATCCTGGATTATTCAGGTGGCCGCTAAATTCCATGACCAGTATCCTTACAAGAGAAAAGTATAGGATGTCAGCCTCCTTCATAACAGAAGTAATACACATTAAACTACGATAATACATTATTTTGTATCTTCAGATTGACAAGAATGACAGCAATTCTATTCTCTCCTCCATCCACTGGCTTTCCTTTTCTGTGATGCTCCATATCTCAGGAACATGACCTGTAGCATACATTACTCAGTCATCTTTTGTGTAAGACTTTAGTTGGATATAACCACCTGCAGATACTGACAGGAGATTGGAGGTCAAAAGGAGAGAGTGGCTGAGGCATTTTTTTTTCTTCTCCTCCTTTTTTTCTTCTCCTCCTTGAATTGGTACATTGTTTCGGTGGCAGACGTTCCTCTCTCAAATTAGAACAGCTATGGTGATCCTTCTTCCATGGCATCTACTTTATTTTTTTTAAGATTTTATCTATTTATTTGAGAAAGAGAGAGTACGAGCAGGGGGAAGGGCAGAGGAAGAAGCAGACTTCCTGATGAGCAGGGAGCCCAACGCAGGGCTCTATCCCAGGACGCTGAGATCATGACCTGAGCCAAAGGCAGATGCTTAACCAACTGAGCCACCCAGGTGCCCCTCCATGACTTCTACTTTCAATGGATTCCTAGGACCATATGTCCTTGGAAATAATCTCATTTTAATAAAAATGACCTCATTTTAATAGAAATTATCTTTACTAAAATACAAAAAGGTAAAAAGTGACAAACCAAAACGGACAGCCCAAGAGCCATGGGAAAATATAAAGTGGTCTAACATAGGTGTAATTGAAATCTCAGAAAGAAAAGAAAGATATTTGAAGAGAAAATGACTAAGAAATTTTCAAAATAACAAAGACAACAAACCACAGATTCAAGAATTTCATAGAACTTAAAGCATGAATAAAATATAAAACACCAAATTTTTAAAAAGATCAGCCAAAAAAAGAGAGCTAAAAACTGAAGAAAAAAAAAAAAGATCAGCCAAAGAGAGAAAGAAAAGCTGAGGAAAGAGTTTCTTTGGGAAATGAAGGCATTTATTCCCTGTGTATGCCACACACTTACCTGTTCAGGGCAAGACACATGTTCAGAAAGGATCTGAGAAGAACATAAGCTTTCACTTCTGACTGATCTCTTGGGTCAGTGCAAAAAAGAAGTAAAGACTGAGTTGGAATTATAAATGTCCAGGCTAAGCATTAAAATAGTGTTCCAGCTCAAAGCCAATCTGCAAAGACTGGGAGACTTTTTTTGTTTTGTTTGTTTCCTTGTGTTTCTTTGCATGCATGCACATACGTGTGTATGTGTGTGTGTGTGTTGTAGCTCCTAGTATGCAAGGAAATCTTTATCAAGACATTAGCTGAAAACAAGCTAAAGGGGAAAAGAATACAGTGATGACACACACAAGTGGGAGAAAAGTCTGCAAAAATGGTTCGGAAAAGTAACAAAAAAAATGAATAACTGCCTTCAACAAACAAGAATGGCAAACCCAGGGGAATGGGGAGAACATGATTTCCAGGATAACCACATTATAATATTTAAATATCTAGTTTTCAACGAAAAAAATTGTAAGGCATACAAAGAATCCAGAAAGTATGACCCAAAGAAAATGTTAATAATCACAATAGTAAGGTTTTGAGTAGAATAGTTAGAACAATGTAACAGAATGGAGAATCAACTAATAGACCTACAGAAATATTACCAGTTGATTTTTACAAAGGTACAATGGCTATTCAATATTAAAAAGATAGTGTTTTCAACAAATGGGAAGGAGCAACTGGACTTTCATGAGGACACATCATCAAAGTGGTTTCATGAATAGCACACATACACATGAAAAGATGCTCATGATTGTTTATTAATTATGTTAAAACATGAATTAAAAGCACAATAGCATATTACTAACCACCACTGCAATGGCTAAAAGTGAAAACAAACCAAAACAAAACCCTGACAATCCAAATGCTAATGAATATGCAGAACAACCTGAAATCAGTTACATTTCCAGTAAGAATGCAAAATACTACAGCCATGTTTCTTATAAAGTTAATCACACACTTACTCCATTGTAAGTACCCAGCAATCCCTCCCTAAGAATTTAGTCAAGATAAATGAAAACTTATGTTTACACAAAGACCAGTACATGATCAACAGCTTTTATGTAAGAGTCAAAACCTAGCCAAAAATCTAAATGATGTCCTAAAACCTGTGAATGGATTAAAAAAATTGTCTTATCTCCATACAATGGAATACTACTCATCAATAAATGGCCTGAACTTCCGACACATGCAACAACATGGATAATTCTTTAAAGCTTATATGAGGTGAAAGAAGCCTGTCACAAAAGCCTACATACTGTCTGACTCAATTTATATGACATTTTGGGAACTCCAGTTTGTGAGGAAAGAAATTGTGTTGGTGGTTGTCCCGGCTGACTAGTGAGGGAAGAGAGTTGACAACAAGTAAATATGAAGAAACTTTTAGGTGTGATGGAAATATTCAATATCTTGATGATAATGGTAGTTATTGATCAAACTATGTATTTTTAAAGGGTGAATATTTTATGTAAATTAAAGCTTAGTAACCTGACAAGAAAAAAAATTTAAGTAAAAAATATATATATCAAACTGCTCTGAACACCCTAAAAAGAGAGAGTATTCTCTTGAAACTAAAAAACCATGATTGTAGAAATTTTAAAAAACAGGATGGAAATTGCATTTGTAATTAGATAAACTAAAAACAAGTAATTCTCTCAAAAAACACTGGCAAACACAGAGATGACTATTATGTGATAAAATCTAAGAAAGAATAAGAAAAAAAATATCTAAGACAATATAGGAGGAATTTTAGAGGGGAAAAAAAGAGAAAGAGGATAAGAGAGAAGAAATATGGCAAATACCTAAATTTTCAAACACAAAAGGCACAAGCACAGGTCTTGTTTTATTTGGGGAGAGAATGTATGTAATGTTTACAACTTCAGATAAATATATGTTCAAATATAAAACGAAATTAAGAATAATTACTGGTAACATGTCATTGAAATGAAAACTGAACAAGAACTTGGTCAGTTATAAACTAAAAAGTAAATGAAAGCATATATAAGCAAGTGTAATAAACACAAGGCATTAAAGTCAAATGAGTAAGACAAGCATATCAGTGATCAACATACATTTGCTGAAATTGAATTCTGGGAGGTATACTATTAAAATGATGTAGAAAGATTGAGTATTAAGTAAGAGTAAGAAATTTTCATGCGTTCATAGTGTGACAAACTGCTACTGACATAAGTAAAAACATTAAGTTGTATATAGAGGATTAAATAATTCAACATCCCTTGGTTTCTTTTAAGCAAAAAGGCATGTTATTTTCAAATAGCTGTATACTACTTAGAAAAAGAACCAGGTAGTTGTACATAAACAAGTTTAAATGGCATAAGGAAAATAGATATTTTAGAGACTACAAATCTGACCACAATGCAGTACAAGCAACAAAAACATTTAATACCAAGTAAATAAAGGCCACAAAAATCTAACAAAAAGGAATTTTCCTTTATTCAATTTTTCGGTCAAAGAGTAAACCAAGATTGAAATGTCAGCATTTAGAAATGATTTCTAATGTGAAAAACTTGAAAACAACCTCCAAAGGCCTAAACACTTTTGTTAATTAAAAAAAATTATTGAACATAAATGTTATGCAAATTACTTCTAAAATTATGCTCTTTTGAATATTCAAGGCTATGCTTTTCTGTTACTTTCTGGTTCAGAATTTTTTATAGTCCCCATGCTGTTACCTTTTCCTGTTTGGATTAGTTTTCTTTGTCTAAAAAGGAAGCTGGGCCTGAGGTTTTCTGAAAGACAAGACTTAAGGATTGTTCCAATTGGCCTTTTCAAAGCTAGACACAGAATAGAAGTTGATGACTATAACCCCAACTCAATTTCTTGTATGTGGCTGACATTTATCCAGATTGGGTCTGTTGGACTTCATTGGATTCTTTGGCTCTGGCATCATGGTTCTTCCATTATTCTTGAGAGGTAGAATATAGAGTTTTCCACTACAGAAATATTGCACGTAATTGATGTACAACAACAGGCCTGCACTCCTCACAAGGTCTGTCCTATCTCCAGTTATGCACATTATGCTTTTTATTTTGAAAATATGCATTCAACCATGTTTTCTTCTGTATTTATTGTCTCTGAATAGGTTTGAAGGTAGAAATGAAACGGCCTCAGTTCTTGCTATTTCCCAAAAGAGGGCATGTGCTGAGTTTTCTGAATAGCACAGACCCTAAGACCTGAATCAGGCAGAGAGTGATCTGATGGGAAGGAGTTTTTGCATCTTCTTTGTGTCCATCCACGCTTATTGTTTGGTTTACTCAAGGCATATGCACAGTCAGGAAGTTTTATTTTTTGTTTTCTTTTATATCAAAGCTTTGGCAATGCAATAAAGGCCATTTCCTGGGCGTTTGAAAATGACTGGAATTTGTAGGAGGATTTTATGTCATTGATGTTTTGCTAACCTGATAACATCATCTTCCCATTTTTTTTCTAAGTGCCAATGATAATCATTAATTAAATTTTATATATGTCTATAATCATCTCCCTAAGGTAAATCCCAAGAAATAGAATTAATTGTTCAAAGATAGGAGTATTTTTAAGATTTTTGATACATATGGCCATAATAACGCCAACTGTCCATGTCAATTTCTATTTGCTTCTAAAGTATTTAGAATTGCTAATTTCAATAGCATATATTCATTTTTTAAAAAATAGACATTTTATTACACAAAATGGTATCTCGCTATATAGATTCTACTGCTTTTTCATTAAAAAAATAAAAATTAACATGAAATCTGCCCAGTTTTCTAGGTCAGCAACTGCAAATTCCATAGCCTATAGCTGTGAGACAGATAACATAGATGAGCAAAATGGGTCAGGGAATTCTGAATACTATAGTAAAATAGAGACTTTATCACCTTTGTAAAACAGGGATAGTTGCTACCCAACTCCAACTGATGGTGCCATGAAGCAGGGAGGTCTAGTTCTGTGAAAGCTTCCAAGGGAAACTAGAAATCCAGAAAAGGAAATGAAATCTCCAGAAGTTTCAATATTGGACACTAAGTCAATTTTTAAAAAATATTTTATAGACGAAGAGAAAAACATTTTGGACAAGATTTGGCTGATAGCCCAGAAGATTAGAACCATCATAGATAGTCTGTGCCAAATATCTATTAAATTTATAATGAGAAGACTTACACATATGAACCTTATTATCTTAACTACATAGAAATATATTTGTTGAATTGTTTTTGGCTTTCTACCATCAGCTTTTATAGAGAATTGACATTTGCAAAGTGCATTTAAGAGATTCTTTACATCTTCTACCAATCTGCTTAAGACCTAACAGAAAAAGTACATGAACATATCAATAGATGTAGAAAACATATCAGGCAAAGTCATTATCAGTTCGTGATGCAAACTGTTAGCAAACTAGAACTGGCAGGAGACATTGTCAATCTGAATAAGGACATCTACAAAAAATCTACAAGTAACATTAGGCTTCCTATTGAAAAACTGAATTCTTTTCCCTCAGAACCAGGAAAAAAGTCAAGAATGTCCATTTTCACCACTCTTATTTAACATTTTACTAGAAGTTTTAGTCAACGAAATAAAGTAAGGAAAAGAAATAACTGCCAAACAAATTAGAAACGAAGAAATGAAGCTGTTCCTATTTGAAAGTAACATCACTGTCTATGCAATAAACCCCATCAAATCCACAAAAAGAAAGGCTCTTTGAACTCATATAGGAGTTTAGAAAAGTTGCAATGTACAAAGTCAAATTACAAAAATCAATTGTATTTCTATAAACTATAGAGATAACAACAATTGTAAGCCTAACCTTGAAAAAGCACCTTTGACAATAGCTCCTCCTTAAAAAAACAAACAAACAAAAGAAATACATATAAATCTAACAAAATATGTATGAGATTTATACAGTGGAAGACATTGATGAAAAAAAAAGTAAAAAACAACCTAAATAAATGGAGAAAATACTGCATTCATTATTGGGATAATCAATATAGTTAATATCTCCTCAATTTAAGTATAGACAATGCATTCTGAATCAAAATTCTGGTAGGAGACTTATAGGTATAGACAAGCTGACTCCATAATTTATATGAAAAGACAAAAAACAAAACAAAACAAAAAACCCTAGAATACTCAAAGCAAATGGGAAAAGAAAAAAAATGGGGAACTCCCACAACCAGAACTTAAGAGTCACCGTAAAGTTCCAGTAATCAAGGTGATGATGTTGATTTAAAAAAAAAAAAAAAGTCACCTTGATCAATAGAATAGAACAGAAATTTTAAAAATAGACCTATACAAATATGATCAATTGATTTTTTAGCAAAGCTTCAAAGGCAAATCAGTAGAGATAGAAAAGTTTTTTCAACAAGTGGTGCAGTCACAGTTGGATATTCAGACGCAAACATTGAGCGTAGACTTGTACCTCACAGTGTATATAAAAATTTAATCACAACTGGTGATTGACTTAAATGTAAAAGACACACAAAATTCATAAAACACCTGGAACAAAAATTTTTGGAAACTTAGGATGGACAAAAATTCATAAAAATAATACCTAATTCCATAAAAGTAAAAAAGGACAAATTGGACTTCACTGAAATTAAAATAATTTTTCTTTGCTAAAGACACTGTTATGGAAACCAAAAGCCAGCCCTCCCACCAACTGGGAAAAAGTATTTGCAAAAATTATATATTTGATGGGGTGCCTGGTTGGCTTAGTCAGTTAAGTGTTGGACTCTTAGTTTCCACTCAGGTCATTTTCTCTGGGTCTTGAGACTGAGCCCCGGAGTTGGGCTCCCCACTCAGCAGGGAGTGTGGTTCTCTCTGTCTCCCTTTGGCCCTCCCCCACTCTTTCTCTTTCTCTCTCAAATAAATAAATAATTTTTTGAAAATTATATATTTGAGGCAGGTGGCTGCTTGCTGGATGTAGCCACAAGTCATGCGACCGAATGGCTCCCCACAGAGGCCGTCCCTCCTTGATAGGTCCTGAGTGCCCTGCCCCCCCCCACCGCCATGGGGTGTTGTTACAGCAGCCAGAACAAGGACTTGAACTGGGACTGAGAGGAACAGAAGCTGCTGCTGGACCCTAATAGCCCCCCTACCAAAGCCCTCAATGGAGCTGAGTCCAACTACCACAGTCTACCTCCCATTCATACAAATGAGTGGGCCCTGCTTTCCTCCAGCCTTGCTAAGACAGCCAGCAACACCATTGGTGTGTCTGCTGCAGACTCCCAGGGCACGGAGCCCCATGAGTATATGCATTAGGCAGGGCAGTACAGCATCCACTTGGCGGTGCTAAGCAGCAGTCTGACCACTGGAATAAGCTGCTGCCATTGCCATCTCTCACCAGCCAGCCCCACCAAGTGCTGGCCAGCAAGCCCATCCCCTTCTCTGACTTACAGCACGTCCCCAGGATAGCTGCTTATGCCTACAGTGCACTTTCACAGATCTGAGTGGACACCAAAGAGGAGCTAGTTGTACAGTTTGGGATCCCATGAAGAGAGGGATCCTTGGACAGCTCTTCTCCTCTCTTCACCCCAACTCCACCCTGCCTCCCTTGGCCCTCAGCCTCACTGAGGCTCACACGGTACCCTAACTGGCTACTAATCACAGAGTGTGGAGGAAGAGAATAGTGAGACTGGAAGCCTGGGCAAGTGAAGATGGAACAAGGGAGGGCAGAATCATTTGGGACTGGTGTTCAAAGCCCTGGCCAGGGGTGGGGTCAGGGTCAAAAGTTTAGCGCCTAGTAGGACTTCACTGTCACTGGGAAGGTGACGGTACCACTGTGAGGGTGATCCCTAGGGGGCCTATGGAAGCCCCCTTCCCACCCTTTCTCTTGGCCTCACTCCTGCCCTTCTCCCCGACTTGTTGCTCATGTGCACCTCACTAGGGTTTGTGACCAGAGTCTGGACATGCTTGATTTTGAATGAATCGAGTTTGTATTTCTACCACCCTAAGTTTTTACATTTTTGGGGTTTGGGGGTTTTGTTTTGGTTTGTTACCCTGGATAAAGGAAGTGTATTCATCTGAAAAAAAAATAAAATAAATAAAAAATTATATATTTGAGAAAAGACTTATATCAATAATATATTAAAAATGCTCTGAAAACCCAACAATAAGAAAGCAAAGAACCCTCTTTAAAAATGGGCAAAGGTCAGAACAGACTCTTCATCAAAGGAACTATTCAAAAGGGAAAATAAGCATATCAAAGATGATCACCATCATTAGCAATTATGGAAAAGTAAATCAGAACCACAAGGAGATACCACTCTACACTTACTAAAACTGGAAGGAAAAATAAAACGTGACCATACCACACGATGGTAAGGATGCAGAGCAGCAGAAACTCTCATTCTTTGCTAGTCAGTTTGCAAAATGCTGTCATCACTCTGCAAAACAGTTTGGCAAGTTTCATAAGATGTTTAACAGGGTACCATAGCATATAGCAATCTCATTCCTAGCTAATTACTCTAGAGACATAAAAATTAATCTTCACACCAAATCTTGTGTGTGAATATTTATGGCATCTTAGTCATAATCACTGGAAATAGAAACAACTAAAAAGCACTTTTGCAGGTGAATGGATAAAAGGTGGTACATCAATGCAATGGAATACTATTTAGCAATGAAAAAGAATGACCTATTGATACATGCAACAACATGAAAGGATGTTAAATGCATACACCAGATGAAAACTCCAGTCTTGAAAGTTTGCTTCCTGTAGGATTCCATTTATATAACATTCTGGAGAGGTTAAAGCTATAGAAACTAAAAATAGATCAGTAGTTGCCAGGTCAGGAGGGTCTGACCACAAGAGGAAAGCACAATGAAGTTTTATTGGATGATGGAACTCTTCCAATACTGTTGTGGTGGTTGTTACACAAATCTATGTGTGTACTGAAAATCATAGAACTCTACACCTAACTACTGATTTTTAATGTAAATGAAAATAAATCTGATTATCAAATAGCTGTGCACACTAAAATAGCATTCTTAACAATTTTTTAAAAACCCAGATACTGGGCTGCCTGAGTGGCTCAGTCAATTAAGCATCTGCCTTCACCTCAGATCATATTGTGGGGTCCTGGATCAAGCCCCTCATTGGGCTCCCTGCTCAGTGGGGAGCCTGCTACTCCTTCTCCCTCTGCCACTTCCCCTGCTTGTGCTCTCTCTCACTCTCTGTCAAACAAATAAATAAAATCTTTAAAAAAAAAAGATACTTTCTGTGCATTACTAAAAATTTTTACCCCAGGTCTAGATCCATAATCTAAAAATTCCAAGCTAAGAGGAAATGTTATAAATCTGCAATAAAGAGGATAAAATTATTTTTAAAATCCTGAAATTAAAAGATGTCAGCTAACAAAACAAATGAACAAGCAAACACACACACACACAAAAAGCAGAAACAGACCCATAAATACAGAAAACGAACTGGTGGTTGCCAGGGGGGAGGAGGTAGGGGGGATGGGCAAAATGGGTAAAGTGGAGTAGGAGGTACAGGCTTCCAGTTATGGAATGAATAAATCATGGTATACAGCACAGGGAATATACTCAATGTTACTATCATAGTTCTGTATGGTGACAGATGGTAGCAACACTTGTGGTGAGCATAGCATGACATAGATTTGTCGAATCACTATGTTGTACACCTGAAACTGATGTAACATTGTATGTCAACTTTATGTTGATTTTTTAAAAAGGAAAAAAAATATCTCAGCTAAAAATCAGAGAGTACAGTACATACAGAGAGATGGTTTTGGTGTTAATTAGTTTGTTTGGCAGAAATATCTTTAAAAAACCAGCCACTGCTTTTCCTTGATATGACAAGACGCTGTTGTAGATGTACTTTTGACATTAATAGAAGCAGTGACATTTTATTTGTGTTTGTTTCCTGCTTTTAGTAGCTATGAATTGTAATGGTAGTGGTAGGTCTGTAAAACAGATGATATGATAGATTTTTCAGTCAGCACGCCTTTACAAAGTACGTCATTGTTTCCCCACATGTGATCTCAGACTGTGCATCTCTTTGATTTACAGTAGTGAGCCCTGTGTCAGGCTGAATTAAAGCAACTCTACTCACAATCTGTTCAGATTGGAAACATTTCAAGAAGAGAGCTTTGGTGGGTTACTGACAATTTGCCAAATTTGCTCAAAACTGACAAGCAATGGCTAGCTTCTTGAAGGGTTCCTCCAGAGTTGTGCATAGTGTAATAGGGTTACACCCCCCCCACACACACACACATACTCTGATTTGGGTAATAAGACTCATTTACACAGTTCAACCTTCAAAGTATGCATTGTGTAAATCATTGGCTACCAATTTATGACTTATGGACTTGTGGTGGAAAGGAGGATCTCACAAAACTACTCGAGTTCTAAAATTGTTATGTACATCAAACAGTGTTTCATGACTTATTTTCAAACATTATTTGACCAATGATGTAACACGTAATTGCAAATTACAAAAATCTTAAATATTAATGAATTCATAATAGCTCCTTATTATTATATATTTTCTCTATCAATGAATACTAAAATTATAATTGTGTTATTGTGGGGGTGAAGAAAATTCTTTGATTTACAAGGAGTTTGTCATACTCACATAAATTCAGAACGACTAACATAGACATTGTTAATCATGACACGTATAATGATCGTATTTCAATTTGTTGCTGTTTTGTAACATAATGAGTGGAGAAACCTGCAACTTCTTTGAATAAAGTCAATGCTAGTGTGAGTATACTTACTATCTTTTAAAACATCTATACTGAAATTTTCCAAAGTTCCACTTTCAAAGCACCACTTGACAAAAATAGGAAGAACTCAATATAATTAGTGGGAAGACATGAGAAAGCAGCATTCACATAACAAAGTATCAGTTAGTCTACTGTAGGAAACAGGCCATGTGGCCCTTACAGAGGACATGAACGCCATACCAAAGAGCTGTCCCCATAGTAGCTTCTTCATTCTTCCTTCATTCCTCTCAATTATTTTTCCTTCTCGCCAATTACTGAATTATAAGTTCCTTATCAGAAAATTCATTTCAAATGTGTTTTCAAGATCTACTGGCAATAGTGTGATCAATTTAGAACCTGTTAGGAGATTACTGTATGAAAAATATTCTCTCAGTAATATAGACATTTCAGCTTTGCCTGAGTAGCAATGATTCTATTTGAATCCAATTAATCACATTAGCATCTTCCCTCTTTAAGCAGTCGCCTGTCTAGTCTGTTTTCTGAGGACAATTCACAACCAACTTGTTGGACAGCTCTTCTGGTCTATGGGATGTAGTGCTTGCTCACTGGGGTGTTGTAAGTAACCTTCATCTCTCCAGCTTATTGTATAAGCATCAGTGGTTGAGATGATAGAACATGATTGTTGCAGAAGGATTCCACTAAGAAGTTAATATGGCAGAATAACCTGAAAGAAAAAATAAATGTGCTTATATTTTCTTAGTTGCAGGCTAGTTAGAAAAGAATAAGAGAGGGGCGCCTGGGTGGCACAGCGGTTAAGTGTCTGCCTTCGGCTCAGGGCGTGATCCCAGCGTTATG
>NC_048226.1:33946116-34002900 GCF_002007445.2 Ailuropoda melanoleuca
GAGTTTTATTTTTATTAGAGCCTTGCAATAGGTCCAGGAGGATATTTGTGAATTTACAGAATATAATTTTGTTACGTGTGGACAAACTCCAATTAAAAAATTAGAAACCATCGTATAAAACCATGAATAAAAAACAAAAAGCCCGATACGATTTGCTGTCAGAGAGAAATTAAATTCTATACCAAAGAGTGTGAATTTGCAACTGTCTATAAATACACTAGTTGCCAAATACCAGACAGAATGAACAACTTGTTAAATATTGCTTAACTGCAAAAATGTTTATAAAATTGTCCACCAAAAATATCTGGTGCAATTAGTATATTTATTAAAGCTCTAAAGTTGCAAACCTAATGATTAGATGGTCTTCAGAAACAAATACGAATCAAATACTTGTTGTTTTATTTTCCTTTTTTTTTAAAAAAAAGATTTTATTTATTTATTTGAGAGAGAGAGCACGCACAGAGAGGGAGAAGCAGGTTCCTCACTAAGTAGGGAGCTCAACATGGGGCTCAATCCCAGGACCATCCCAGGACCCCGAGATCATGACCTAAGCCGAAGACAGACTCTTAACCGACTGAGTCACCCAGGTATCCCAAATACTAGTTGCTTTCTAACCATGTAAAAGAACTAAGGCTGATATTTGTGTCATAGGAGAATCGGAAAACTTAGAGCATGAAATCCAAACACGTGTTTGTTTGTTTGTTCATTAAAAGGGCATGAGTAGAGTTGAGGATGGGGTCATGTGAGACTCTCATTTCACATTAGCATTCCTTTGGGTCTAGCCAGTCAGAAAAACTCTGAGTCAGAGAAAAAGGGGAAGGAAAAAAAGGAAAGGTTGGGAGATCCACACAGAGGCTCATAAATGAGCATGTGTTCTGTATGGTGCACACTTGTATCCATTGCTTACTATCCAAAATGACTGAATTGAAAGAAAATACACATACTTCTTGTCCTTTTCTTCCCTTTAAGCTCAGCTTTAATGATATGTATTCTCTTTATATGCAATTAAACAAATAAAAGGATAAGGAAAAAATACATATGTAGGCTCTCATCTAAAAATAAGATGGACTTAATTTAGTTTGATACCATTATATTTCATCTCTAATATGGCTTCAGGTTTGACCAAGAAAGTTATTACTTTGTTAAGAAAATTAGAATATCTTAAGTAGATCATTTGTGCCTTGGGACCTTGTGCTTAGGATAACCACTCCTTAGATAGATTCTAGAATCCTCTTGACTTTCTACCTCATTAATTGCTATTACCAACACAAAGTTGGGAGTACTAGGAGCTATATTTTCTGGATGAAAGATAATCAGGTTTATATAACTTTATTAGAGTTGTTCTTTAGTGTCATACAGTGGTTTTTAGATATGAATCCACATTGCCATAAAGAAAAGATAGAACATGAATTTTTGCCTTCCAGCATTAAAGTGGTCCAATGATAAATAGAAAAAGAATTTTCACATCATTTCAAGCTATTTTATTTAAATGTCTAAATATTCTCACTAAATTTTCCTTAACTTAAAAGAACTGAACATTCAGTCTGCTTTTTTGCCATTATTACTTGTCACAAATATCTTCATCTTCATCATCCAATATCAATATATCAATATATAACTGAAGAATATATTACAGCTGCCTTTGGCTCAGATTATCTCATTGCCATTTTAAAAGTAAAGTATTTCATATAATACCTTCTCAGAAATCTCAGCATCCACATATGCCAGCTGACCTTCTTTTAAAGTAACTGTCCCCATATATTGTGTAAAGGCCAATAAATAAAATCAATCTTATCTTACCTGTGTTATATTTAAATCTCTCTTTTTGAAGTTGGAACAACAAATGTGAGAATGGACTTTACTTATTCACCATTGAGCAGTTAAGGTATTTTTCAATCTTTTCTTATGATTTTCAATTTTCTTTATATGAGAGTACATATTTCCATCAAAGGAAACAAAAAAAGAAAATCAAACAATTGAACAGAAAAAAAAATCTTTAAATTCTAAAAGCTGTAATAAGAAATTTCTTAAACTAAAAGATGTCTTGAAACAAATTACTGAAAGACCTGACTATATTTCCTAGAAAGACCAACACAATGGTTGCAATAAGTAGCCTATGAAATGTCTCCCATGATCCCCATTTTAGTGAATTAGCTTCAGGCAGTCAAAACGATGTGCAAAATGCTGACATAAGGACTAATGCTGAAGTTTCACAATTTATTGCATAAAAATGTACTGCTCTGATCTGGCTTTTCTAGAAAGGGTTCTTATCCATTTCCATTCTGTAATACAGAACCTCCAAACAGATGATGATCTCCTGGAGACCTTAATCCAATTATGTTGATAGTTTTACCTTATACAAGTAGCTTTGAATTTGTCACTCAGTTTTCAAAAGAGGTAAAATATAAAGAAAAACAAGTGAACGCAAATTTTAAAAATTGAGATTGATTTTCCAGCAACAGTGGAAAAAGTCTCCCGATTTATGGGGGAGATTGAGAAGAACACTCTTACCTTNATGGGGGACATTGAGAAGAACACTCTTACCTTACTAGTAGGGAATATTAACCCAAACTGAGACAGTTTACTCCCACCCAACAAATTATGATATTAAGACCTGATAAAATCAAATGGTTTCCAAATAACTTGCCAGTGTCCCAATACAAAGCTCAAGGACACTTATAGGTATACAGAAATATTCAGCATCCAACAAGGTAAAATTATAAGTTTTGTCATTCAGTCAAAGATTACCAGGCATGAAGAGAAGCAGGAAAATACAACCCACAATGAAGAGAAAAGTCAGTCAACTGAAACTGATTGAAGACTGACACAGGTGTTAGAATTAGAAGGTAGGGAAATTAAAAGTTATTATAATAATTGGTTAATTAGAAATATGGAAGATTTTTATAAAGCTTGATATTAAACTTCCAGAGATGGAAACTACAATGTGTGAGATGAAAATACACTGGTTAATATTAAGGTCGAATTAGATAATGCAGAATAAAAAAAATTAATGAACTTGAAGACACAGAAAAAGATTTCCAAAATGAAGCACAGAGAGAAAAGAGAATTAAGAAAATGAACAGAGCATCAGTGATCTGTGGGATACCTTCAAGCATCTGTATGTATGTGGAACTGAAGACTCCATGGGGGGGGGCAAGAAATTTTGAAGAAACAATGGCCAAAACTTTCCAAATTTGATGAAAACTATAGATTCACCCTTGGAGAAGACTAATGAACCCATAAGCACAAGAAACACGAAGAAAATTCCACCAAGATATATCAGGAAAACAATACTCAAAAGTAATGATAAAAAGGTTATCTTACAAGTGAGCAGGAAAAAAGCTGCATTCCATATAGAGGGACAAAGGTAAGAATGAGAGCAGATTTGTTGGACACAATGAAAGTTAAAAGAAACTGAAAAGACGGCATTACAGTATTAAAAGAAAAATAAAAAAGCCAAAACTTTCAACCTAGAAGTCTATACCCAGCAAAAAATACCTTTCAAAAATGAAGGTAATATATGACTTTTCTAGCCATACAAAACTGAAAGAATTTATCACTGGAAGACTGGCATTGTAGAAATGTTGAAGGAAGTCAAGAGCAATAAACAAATAGTAGATGGCAATATGGATCAACACAAAGGAACGAAGAGCATTAAAAATGGTAACTGGCCAAGATTATTTTCTTATTATTTAAAACTCTTTAAAAGTTAATTGATTCAACAAGTAATAATAAAGTATGGGTACAATAACATATGTTAAAGTAAAATGTATGACAATAACGGCAGAGAGATCAGAAGAGTAGTGGAAGTGAACTATTTTAAAGATTTATTTATTTATTTTAGAGAGAGAGAGAGAGAGAATGTATATGCAGGGGAAGGGAGAGGAGAGAGAGAATCTCAAGGAGACTCCCCACTGAGCACACAACCTGACATAGGGCTCAATCCCATGACCCTGAGATCATGATCTGAGCCAAAATCAAGAGTCAGATGCTTAATGGACTGAGCCACCAAGCACCTCAGAAATATACTATTTTAAAGTTCTATACTATAAGTGAAATGATGCAGTATGAACTTGAAGGGAGACTGTCAAAAAGTTGAAGAGGCTTATTGTGAATCTGAAAGTAATCACAAAAATAGAAAAGAAAGCCTTGTTACTAATTAGCCAAAAAAAAGAGTTAAAATAGAGCCTGTGATGGCTAATTTTATGTGTCAATTTGGTTAGGTCATGGTTCACAGATATTTGGTTAAATATTATCCTATAGATCTTCCTTTACTCATAACGGGGTTACATCATGAAAAACCCATCATTTATTGAAATTATCGTAAATCAAAATGCATTTAATACCCCTAACCCACCCAACATTATAGCTATGCCTAGTCTACCTTGAATATGTTCAGAGCACTTACATTAGCCTACATTTGGGCAAAGTTATTCAACACAAAGTCTATTTCATAATAAAGTGTTGAATAACCCATGTAATTTATTGAATACTGTACTGAAAGTGAAAATCAGAATAATTGTATGGGTACAGAATGGTTGTAGTTGTATCAGTTGTTTATTCTTTTAGGTAATCACGTGGCTGACTGGGATATTACATATTAACACATATTAATATGTAAAATATATTCTTATGTATCACTATATCTATATAATATATGTAGTTATACATTTATATGTTATTATGTATTGTTATATTATCATATATTCCATAATATATAATATGTAGTGTATATTATTAATTACATATTAATCTCAAAAGAAAACACACAAAAAAAGAAGAAATGGGAAACAAAGAATGGATGGGTAAAATAGAAAACAAAGAGCAAAATGATAAATTAACCATACCACTAATCATGGGAATTTAAATTCTTCTATTAAAAAACAGGGTCATTAGATAAAAAAAAGTAAGACTTAATGTTTTGCTCCCTACAAGAAACACACTTTAATAATAAAGACACAAATAAGTTAAGAAGTAAAAGCATGGAAAAGATATGAGATGCTAAAATTAATCAAAAGAATACCAGAGTGACTATATTCATCAGACAAAGTGGATATTAGAGCAAAAAAATGTTAACAAGGATAAAGAAGGTTGTATCATAAAGAAAAAGGTGTCATTTATGTGCTAAATAACACAGATTAAAAATATAGACACAAAAGCTAATAGAAATGTAAGGAGAAACAGATAAACTCACAGTTAGGAAAAATTGGTAAATTCACAGTTATAGCAGAAATATCCCTGGAAATTTCCCAAATAATGGACCCAAGATAACAGTTCCACACTATACATGCATTAAAGGCAAAAACTAAAATTTATATGAAAAGTATTCTGAATAGAATGAAAATAAAAACACAGGATATATTTAAAGGAATATTTTTGGGAAGATTTATCATAGTAACTGCCTTAATATTTGAGAAGTAAAAGGTCTGAAAGCATTGACTTAAGCTTCCTTCTACCTTAAGCAACTAGAAAAAGTATATTAAACTGAATAAGTAGAACAAAGAAATAATAAAAATCATAGCCACAGTTAATGGAATAGGAAACAGAAAAACACAGAGAAAACCAAAGATATCCAAGCCTGCTTACATGAGAATATCTACAAAATTGACAAACTTCTAGCCAGACTGATCAAGGAGACGAGAGAGAGAGAGCGCGCGCAAAAGAGAGAGAGAGACGACACAAATTATAGACATCAGGAAAGAGATAAGGATCAACTGTACAGTTTTTAGAGTTAGTAAAAGGATAACAAGGGAATAATACAAAAAATGCTATACCAACAAATTCAATAACAGGTGAATTGACAAATTCCTTGAGAGACATAAACTACTAAAGTTTACTGAAGAAGAAATGGATACACTGAATAACTTAGGAAATACCTAGGAATAGGTTTATGCAAAGACAGGTGCAAACCCTTTACAATGAAAACAGCACTTTGAGAATCTGCCAGGAAGTGATGCTCTTGCAGGGTTGGGTGTGGGTGGCTGGGTGTGAGTTAGGGGTGGGAATGCAGTAAGGATGCTGCAGGTTATGGATTCAAGCACTTGAGCCTGGAGGTTGGGAGGGAGTAGTCCAACATGGGTGAATGGGAACACCTCCAAATCAGATAGAACATAATATAGGAGCAGTCTCTTTCAAGGAGGAACTAGTGAGGATGAGTTTGAGAGGACATAAAGCTACTTAACTGTAAGACAAGCCCACATCAATAGAAAACTCTTTTCTGTAACATGTTTCATGAAAAGTTCAAATGTAGAAATAAATCCACATGTCTGGAATATTTACAATAATATAACTAATATTTTTGAAAGCTTATTCTTTTATTTTTTTGGGGGGGGGCGCAAGTTGAGGGGGGAGAAGCAGAGAGAGAGGGAGAATCTTAAGCAAGCTCCATGTCTGGTGTGCAGCTCAATTAAGGCTTGAACTCACAACCCTGAGGACATGACCTGAGCTAAAACCAAGTCAGATGCTTAACTGACTGAGCCACCCAAACTCCCCTTGAGTGCTTATTCTTTACCAGGTACAGTGTTAAGTGCTGTATAGGCCTGGGATTTTATTATTCCTTCTATTTGAAGACAAGAAAACGGAAGTTAAGAGTGTTGATAAATTCTCCTAAATCAGAAAAAGCCTGGATTCTAACCAATCAGACAATGATGAAGGTGACGATGGTAATGGTAACAAAAAAATTAACTTTGGATGTGTCAGCAGTTTGTGATCATTATCATATTTGATCTTCACACAACCTTATGAGATAAGGTACTATTTTTATCTTCATTTTACAGATAAGGAAACTGAAATACAGTGCTTAAGAAATTTTCCCACATCACAAATGGTTGTCTACTATTTTCACTCTAGGAAGACTTGAGGAAAGGTGATCCAGTTCAACCAGCATTTTGCACTGGCTTGAGGGACAGAGTATGTTTATTGTCAAGAATGATTTAAAATTTTTATGGTTTTGTAGAAATTTTATACAATTTATTTTAAAATAGATTTCCCAGACATAAAAATCAATATGGTGCAATTAAAAAGCAAATCTGTTACTCATTTACACGGTTTTAGACTGAGGATTTCCCCTGGAATTGTGTGAGAAAGACATAGTACCCCATGGGCAGAAGGGCAACCTCATTATTTGGAGTGACTTTTGTTTTTTTTATAAGAACAAAATAGAAGAGAGAAAACAGTATCATTGGGAACCTACAATATGGGAGGTACTTCACAAATGTCGGTAAGTCCAGTAATAAACTTTCAAGCGGAGTTATTAACCCAATTTGACAAATGAAGAAAGAAAATGAAGTTCAGGCAGATGAACTTTCTTTTTGAAGATCGCACAAGTAGTAGGTAGAATCAGGATTTGTATTCGGATTGCTCTGACACTGTCTTTAGGTTTACCCTCACCCCCATGCTTTCTAAAAGAAGCTTTTGCTGCATAATGTAGGTTTTCCTTCAAAAGGAATAATCCATTCAGGCTAGTTTAAAAAGAAGTGATGAATTGCTTTAAAAGCAAAGAAAGACGTGTACGATGGGCACGGAGGACTTTATAATTCTTAACCAATAATGAAGAAAAGCATTTTTAAGATTATATGAACAGTGGGACTTTGTCCCAGAAAGCCCTGAGAAATTAGTTTAAACCAATTGAACCTAAACTTTACAAATCAAAGAAAGAAACATGAGTATAGTACCCTTAATGTTTTATACATTTGCTCTATATCTGAGGTTGTTTGAGATATTTATTTATTCTTGAATAAATGAAATATATTTATATAATATAAAAAGAAAAAAATAATAAATAACACTTCATTAATTGCTGAAGGAATATCCTATGTCATGTGGGTGGCTGTGGAATCAGAATCGTGCATGGTTTTTATCCTTAGTTTTGCCATCCTTGGACACATATCCAAGCTGCTAAAATTTGGAAAAAGCAACTGGTCACCAAGTAGCAGCAAACTGGAAAGATGAGAGTCTGGGAAAAAGTTGGAAGTCCCACACAGACTTGCCAAAGTTTCAGTGATGGAAATAATGCCATGGTCATCTGGCAGAAAGCCAAGTGCTATTAAGCATGATCAAGATAAGAAAATGGAATGCCTTCAGATTTCAGTGTTTTAGAAACAAAATTTACAACACTTCAATTGTTCATTTTTATGTGTCCCACAAACCTTTACCTAAGCAGGAAATTCCATCTATTTAGTTTCACATTCATTGTAAAAGTAGCCGGTTTATTACTCACCTCTTTTAGTTAAAATAGCATAAATATGTCTACTTAATTAGTAATTCAATGGTTTCTTATGAAGGCATTTTATACACATTTCCGAAAAAGATAACTTAGACCATAGGCTCAGGATGATAAAGAAAATACAAGAAGTAAGGAAGGAGCCTTATTTATTTTCTGCTTTTGATCCACGTGTCAAATTTTTTCTCTCCTCTGTCAGCTAAACCTACAATACAGAATAAGGGGGAAAAATTATAAAATGTTCACTAGCAAAAATACTTTGGAGGATATTAAAAATTAATTACTAATTAAAGAAAAACAAATGTGAATTACAGTAAAGAGTTTTACTTTTGACCAGCTTAAGCATGCAAACTAAATATATTCCAAAAATATATTCTGATTTATTTTAAAAATGCATACATCTGTATGCTTGTACTCAGTTTTTAAGATAATTTTTTAGATGATATTCTAGGATCAGCATATATAAGCATTAATGTTATCTGTAATGGTGACTTAAAATGTTTTTCCTCAGAGAATTCTTCAAAGAAACTTTAATATATGTATCTTTACTTTTTCACATTTTATTTCACTGAGTGTTATACTTTCTTGGTGACTTCCAACACTTTATTTTTCTCAAGTTATTCTATAACTTTAGGAAGGACACAATCCAATCTCTTTTAAAATGGCCTTTGTTATAAAAAATGTCCTCATTTCCTTCTGCAGAAAAGATACACTAAAAATAAACCTAGCTTTCTTGTTGCTTTTGCCATTCTCTTTACCGTCTCTCTTCCTTTCTCCTGGTGATTGGTAGCCATAGAGGCAGATTCCTTTCACCGTCTTTAAAAATTGTTTTCATTCTTTACAGTGCCAGACCTAGAGCTGACACTATTTCCAATTTAAATATTAAATATCTGATTTTCAATTTTCAGAATTTTTTTTTGCAAGCCCAGCCACTTCGCTGTATTTGTTGGTCAAAGGATTAAAAAATAAATCAATGAAAATCAACTCAGAATTTTACATTCTTAGCAATAAATTGTAGCAGTTACTCTTGAATGTGGCAAATGAGCTAGTTCATTCAGCGCCCATTAAACCACCCTTCTCCCCACCTTCCTCTATGGTAAAAGCTGTAAAATGTAATCCTGAAACACCAGCCTCTTTTGGAGGCACCAGGGATACAAAGTGAATAAAGAAACGATATCATTGAGAGGGAACTGGAGATTGGCCACTAAAGGCAGCTTGGTGAGTGCCATGATGGGGAAGTGTGAGCACAGAGAGAGCACCGGGAGCACCCAGGAGTATTTACCATGTACCACACACTGCATGTCCACGATCTCTGGAGGTAAAGTTGATATATACACAGTAACTTCCTGCCATGGGCCAAATGCAAAGCATGTCAGGACAGCCTGGGTTTTTGCCCTGAGGTGGAAGAAACTTTTCCCATTTACTGTATTAATCCTTTTATGGAGGCAGGTGGGGGGGGTAGTTCTAAGATGGCACTGGAACTCATTAAAGAACAAGGACCCAAATTCATCATCTTTCCTCCATATTTAGCACGTTTCCCTTTTTTAAGCCTTCTGCCAACAAATCCTTGGAGTCATGCTGAGTTCACTTCTTTCCCAGTGTCTAGGCTGTCACCCAGGCCCGCCGGCTCTTCCTTGTTACTGTACTGTATTTTTCTCTTCAAATTTCTTTCTTTTTCCTACTGAAGTTGCATTAGTCAAGGATCTTATCACCTCCTTCACAATTGTTATAGTAATTTCCTGTCTGATCTCTTGGATTCTAGTCTCTCCTTCTAGCCCCACTTCTATCCTATGTCATGATTGCTTTCTAAGGATATTCTCAAATACCTTACATGCTGTGTATGGCTTGTGGATTAATGTCCCCTCTTCATCATTCCTCCCGGTTTGCCCTGGAATTTGGCAGTGCCTCCCACTATGCGCTTGGCCATGTGACTTGTTTTAGCAATGGAATAGAGCAGAAGTGAGAGGGTGCCAGCCAGTTCCCGGCTAAAGCCTAGGAGTCATCACACGTGTCCCCCTGAGGTTTTGTGTGTCTGTAATGCGTCATGAGAAATGCATGCCCCAGGTAACCGCTGCGCCTTCAGGCTGAGCCAGAGAATGATGACAGGTGGAGCACACCTGAGCCTGAACTGGAAGCCCGGAGTCCAGCCTGATGTAGCCAACCCCAATCAAGCCTGACCACCAGCCTTGTGAGCATGAAAGTCAAGGTTTGTTTTTGCAAGGCCCTGAGATTCTTCACTACAGAAAAATTCGTTCATATATTGCTTGCAGACGAATGTGTAAACTCTTGGACTTGTCCCTCAAGGTCAAGAAGATTTTGCTTCCTCACCTTTCCTGGTCTAGCTTCACTACTGCATGAACTGCCAACTTGCTCACACCATCACAAGTGTGCGTTTGCCGTTCTACTTTGGGGCCCAGTTCTTTGTCACACGTATTTCTTTCAAAGCTGAACTCTAACACTTCCTCCTCAAAGTCTTTTCACTGGCCAGATACTGATGCTTTCTCTCTACTCTCAAATTCCCTACAAGTTATGCTGCATTTCTATTAGTCTCTTCTATTGCCATGAAACTTTGTATATTAAAAAGTGAAAGTGTGGAAGAGCTACTCTGCTGTGGTGATAAGCATGAGCACGGTTTGTTGCAGCGTTTACCAGCTATGGGGTCTTTTAGCGAGTTAGTTATTCTTTTTGAGCCTTTATTCATTGCCTTTAAATAAATACCCCTACTTTATAAGAAGGTTGTAAAGAATAAATGTGATAATTTATTTTGAACTTGAAGTACCAAGTCAATCATGTATGGGGAATAGTAGAAACTACTAGTGGATATTATTATTTTTGTGATTACTTTGGAAGTCCTTAAGGTAAAGAACCATATTTGTAACTTAAGATCTCCCATCCCTTACTACAATGAGAGTGAATTTTCTCTACCCTACTATATTTCTGTTAATCAAAAAGTTAATTTATTGCATGAAATAGGCATCAAAAATGTTTTTGGTGATGATAATTGTGCCCATCCATAAGCATATCCATCCAGACGTGAGGGTAGCTTAGACTATAGTGGTAATTGTAGAAACTAGTTGAGGGGTGCCTGGGTGGCACAGCGGTTAAGCGTCTGCCTTCGGCTCAGGGCGTGATCCCGGCATTATGGGATTGAGCCCCACATCAGGCTCCTCTGCTATGAGCCTGCTTCTTCCTCTCCCACTCCCCCTGCTTGTGTTCCCTCTCTCACTGGCTGTCTCTGTCAAATAAATAAATAAAATCTTTAAAAAAAAAAGAAACTAGTTGAAAGTGGCCAGACTGGATGGATTGGGGGCAGTAAAGAAACAATCCATCCTTCCAGACTTTTATCCTTTGCAACAACATGAAAAGATGGTACCATTCACTGGGAAAGAAAAAAATGGGGGTGGGGAAGCAATTTGGGGAGGGTTAAGATCAAAATATCTATTTTGACAGCATGAAATGTCCATAAGAAATACAAATAGAGTGTCAAATGTTTGCTGTCAAATATAAATATGGAATTCAGGGGCTGAGAGTGATTAAATAGAAAGGGACATATGCAGAGGTGAATTGAGATGAAAGACAGAAGAGGGGTGGGAATGATTAGGTGTCAGTAGAAAGGATAATTTTATTGCTAAAGGTTAGAGAGGGGTAATGACAGGAGCAAAGTCCTTGCATAGATTATGCGTCCTGTGTGTAAGTGGAGGAGCTACATGAGAGAGGTTCAGGACTGCTAAACCTATTGAAATCAGAAAGAAGGCAGACGCAGAAACATGGCAAATTTGGTGTTACTTAGACCTCTTCTAATCACCTATATTTTTTCAGTTAAAAAAAAAAAGATAGTGAGTATGGAAGAAAGGGTGATGAGCATACAGAGAGAGAGGAGGTATCAAGAAAGAGGTATTTGGCAGATGGGAGAGTCAATTGATTAGGGTACGGTAGTTAAGACTGCAGAGAAGTATCAGGACTCTCTTGAGCTCTGTAGTCACAGATTAAAATGAAACCAAGCAGCAGAGTTGAGTATTTTTCTCTAGCCACATTTTGGAAGAAGGAAGGGGCACAGGAGTTGAAAATAGTTTGAGGGTGATTGTAGAGCTGGCCTGTGGAATTACCATTAGGCATGAAAACATCAAGGGACCCAAAGGCTGGCTTATCAGGTGGGTTGTCTGGGATGTGGAAGTTGTCCTGAATAATGATCCCAGTCTTAGTGGAGAAAAAAAACAGAGCCAGGTGGTAAAAGACTCAGTGCAGAGAAGTTGGCTATGTATCTTTTCTTTTTTTCAGCGTTGCTCTGTAGGACTCCTTGCTGCTTTTACGTGGATTTGCCTCCATAATAACATAGTTCTTCAAAAATAAAGGAAAGCTGCTGAGTAAGTGTTAAAATTTGGTCCTTGCAACCTAATCAATATATGGGCTAATGTCTGCTGTTTCCCACCCTCTACTCTGCACATTTGGCTTCAGTGAGGAATGGTTGTGGAATTTTCCACATTTATGCTGTCAAGTACATTCTAAAAAATAGAACACTACATTATGAATACCTGAGACTATCATCGCAGAGAGAAATTTCTCTGATTTTGATTTTTTTATGTACTTTTAACATAAGGGTCAAGCAAATTAACTATAAAACCATTTAATGGAAAGACATTAACTTACATACCATCAAAGTTATATCTGTTTTATTTTGAAAGCTGACAGCATCAAAGGGAGTTTGTACTCAAAAAGCAAAAAGAAAAGTAAGTATTTTATGGAAATTATTTTTTCATGTACCATCCTCAGCACTAGCTTTTCATATAAGTGTTGGGTCCCCTACCCCAACTAGGATTAGGATTCCAGGATGACATGATTGTATATTGTACCTCTTTATCCTCAAAGATCTAGCATGAACTTTAAAAAAAAGATTATTTAAAAGTAATTTTACATTTACAGAAAATTTGCAAAAAGTGTAGTACAAAAAATGTACAAATATCAACAGTACAAAGAACTCCCATACACCTTTTACTCAAATTCAATTTGTACTGAAAATATTATTAACAACTCACCCCTTTTTCTGTGCCGTGTGTGTTTTATCTTCTGAATCAATTGAAAGTAAGCTGCATACACCTTACCCTTCAAGACTTCAATGCATATTTCCTAAGAACATAGAGATTCTGTTACCTAACCACAGTAGAATGATCAATTTGATAGGACACTTCTGTATAATCTGCTGTTTATATTCCAATTTTGTCAGTTGACCCAACAATCTGCTTACTGGCATGTTTTTCCCTCCTTACACAGTCCACTTTGGGATCAGTTACTGCATTTAGTTATTATGTTTCCTCAGTTCCCTTTCATCTGGAACAATTCCTCTGTGTCTCTTTTTTTTCTTCAACATTAACATTTTTGAAGAATAAACTTGCTTTACTTTTAAATAGACTATTTCTCATTTTGATTTTGTCGATATTTTCTTATGATCATGGCTGGAATGATGTGTAAGTGATGTGGTGACTGTCTCAGCGTTATCACATCTGGAGACACACGATGTCTACCTGCCTCTCATTGGTGATGTTAATTTTGATCATTCAGCCAATATGTTGTCCAATCTCTGCACCATATTATTACCAATCAGCAATCTGTGGGGAGACTCTTTATGACTATGTAAATATCCTGCTCTTCATATAAATTTCCTCTTACATTGATCATCCGTTGCTAATTCTTGCTTGATCAAATTTTTACTATGATGGATACAAAATGATGATTTTTTTTAAGTTTACCCTTCCTTTCACATTTAGTTTTTGACTCTCCCTCCTATCACTATTTGCCTCTCATCTATCTATCTATCTATCTATCTATCTATCTATCTATCTAATCTATCAGTCATCTATCATCTATTTCCCTGATCTATCATCTGTCTTTTCATCAATAATCTTTTTGTTATTGGTATGAANATCATCTATCTATCTATCTATCTATCTATCTATCTATCTATCTATCTATCTAATTTTAAGTCATCTATCATCTATTTCCCTGATCTATCATCTGTCTTTTCATCAATAATCTTTTTGTTATTGGTATGAACTGATAGATTGTTCTTTCTTCCAATGGATTAACATTCTTTACTGTTCTTAATTATTTTGGTACTCAAATTTTCCTGTATTGGGGCAGTGGGAGCCCCCTCAACCTGGCTCCTATGTCTTTGTCATATACCCCTAACATTTTTTAAGCAGTTCTTTCCTTTCTGACATCAAAAGATGTTTTATGCCCAGCCTTGGGATTACCCATTGATCTGTAGAGCCTATTCCCTTTAGTGGGGATGGTATAGAGACCACAGTCTGCATGCTTAATGTAACACATGCCTTTGTATATATAAAACATCATTTTTTAAATAATGATGTTAATTACAGTTCATGATATTTATATTTAATTACTTGCTCGCATATCAATGAGTTTATTTCAAGATATTCTGCATACACTTTTTTTGTGGTATGAGATTGGATTGGAACCAATCCAATTGGAACCAATTTTCATATGGTTCAAGTTTTAAAATGTGTTTAAAAGAACTATGACTCCTATGCATCTATTTTGTCCCAAATCATAACCACAAGCTGCTTTGGTGATAATCTCTTCACAAACGAGTCTTTTGTGGTCAAGCTTTGCTGTCTGCTGTGAGATTTCTTTCAAAGTGAACTCTTTGCTTGGTTTGGCTGATGTGGACACTAAAGCCTGAAGGAGAGGAAAATGGACTAATTTTTTAAGCTTATTCTCACTTAAGAGGAATGAGTCATCCTGGATCTGAATTACACAGGGCCATAGAAAACATACAGCCTCTCCTTCTCTTTGCTGCTTCGAAATAGCCATCTTAGGAATATTTTTTCCCCTATTTCTTGGCAAAATCACAAGGCACTAGAAGTCTGGCTGGAATAAGATCTTGTGGGTAGACATTCTGAAGCAAGTTCCAATGCAGGTACAACCTTCCTTTCTCTAGCAACTGAGAGAAAGAGACAGGACTGGAACACAGTTTCTNGAAAGAGACAGGACCGGAACACAGTTTCTACAACCATGTATGAATAACATCACACATTAAATACAGATCACTTTGTACAAATTCTGCCTTTTGATTAGAAGCTTGTTTATCTTCATTTTCAAACCACCTTTCTCAGTGGTGTTATAATATTGTCAGAACAAGGGGGAAGTTCTTGGTGTTAATACTGTTCAATAAATTGTTTGCCTCAGCTTTTATAGAAACTTTCCTTTTTCTTTATTAATTAAAATCATTGTGTCTCCATTTTCATTAAGATTTTCAAAGCAATGATCAAGTCGAAGTATTGAATTTGATGAAAGTCACTTGTATCATATAATTCTGGAAATGGAAAGTTTTTTTTTAATATTACTTTAATAAACACTTCCATGTGACTTGTATATTCTGGGGACAGCCTGACATACTCACTATTTTTTTTTGCATAATTAACGACTTTAGCAACTACTTTTTATTTTATAGCATCCAAATCGTTAACCTGTAAAAGAAAATTTAACACTTGAATGCTCATAACATACAACTTCTTATGTAAAGTTTGTTGGGTTTCTAAAATCACTACAGTCCAAGAAAGACTAAACCTAGAGTATACAATAATAAAATGTATTATAAGGTTATAATGTATATAATAGTCAAAAGACTCGGAGAACACATAGCTTTCTCTAGATTTACTAATGCTTATATTTTAAATGCTTGGTAGAAATCTTCGAATCTTAAAATAGTAAAATTAGAATAAAACTTAAAGGTCATCCAGCCCCAACCTCTAATTACTGTCTGATTAGTCTCTTCAATATTACAGACATTGATCATCTAACCTCTGTTTAAACTCCTTCTACAATGTTGATGAACATACCTATTTAAGGAGCAGCCACTTCTAAACACAAGTAATTATTAGGAATTTTTACCTGAATTGATGAATCGAAATCACCCTCCCTATTCACAGCATCCATTTATAGTTTCTAAGACACTGATATTTCTAACCGATCTGTGTTCTACAAAGGAAGATCTTAAACTATTTAATGCTACTTAGTACCAAGAATGGGACTATTACTTACCCTTCCTACTCTGTCTGCATTATTGTAAACTAAGATTGTTCTACTGATACATACCAATCCTAAAGCCTTTCATGTATTTCAGTTAAATAAAAGTGTTGCTTTTCTATAATTTTTCAGCTGGCTATTTGGACCCACGTAGAAGATTTTGCATTTAATAATATTTAAATTTCATCTTGGATTTGGTGTATCACTCTAGCTGCTTGAAATATGTATATGCCCACATTTGTCCATTCAATGTATTTGCAAATCCATCTTTTACAACAGTTAGCAAGTTTCTCATACTTAAAATATTTTCAGTTGGTTTCCATGACACACATTCCTGGTTTTACTCTTTACTCTTTGAATTCTCTTCCTTAGTCATCCTGTAAGTTTATTATTCTCTGTCTATCATTCCTGAGGGTCCCATGATAAGACTTCTTCCATTTCAACATATGCACTCCTTCTAGGTGATCCTATTCATTCCCTTAACAAGGTTTTTTATTATTATTATTATTATTATATTATGTTAGTCACCATACAGTACATCCCCGGATTCCAATGCAAAGTTCGATGCTTCATTAGTTGGGTATAACACCCAGTGCACCATGCAATACGTGCCCTCCTTACTACCCATCACCAGTCTATCCCATTCCCCCACCCCCTCCCCTCTGAAGTCTTCAGTTTGTTTCTCATAGTCCATAGTCTCTCATGTTTCATTCCCCCTTCTGATTACCCCCCTTTTCTTTATCCCTTTCTTCCCCTACCGATCATCCTAGTTCTTATGTTCCATAGATGAGAGAAATCATATGATAATTGTCTTTCTCTGCTTGACTTATTTCACTTAGCATTATCTCCTCCAGTGCCGTCCATGTTGCAGCAAATGTTGAGAATTCGTTCTTTCTGATAGCTGAGTAATATTCCATTGTATATATGGACCACAGCTTCTTAATCCAGTCATCTGTTAAAGGGCATCTCGGGTCCTTCCACGATTTATNGACTATTTGTTCCAGTTCTTTGAAAAATGTCCTCGGTATTTTGATCGGGATAGCATTGAAAGTGTAGATTGCTCTGGGTAGTATGGACATTTTAACTATGTTAATTCTTCCAATCCATGAGCATGGAATATTTTTCCATCTTTTTATGTCTTCCTCAATATCTTTCAAAAGTGATCTATAGTTTCTAGCATATAGGTCCTTTACGTCTCTGGTTAAGTTAATTCCAAGGTAACGCATGGTTTTTGGTGTTATTGTAAATGGGATGGATTCCCTAATTTCTCTTTCTTCAGTCTCGTTATTCGTGTATAGAAATGCAACTGATTTCTGGGCATTGATTTTGTATCCTGCCACCTTACTGAATTGTTCTATAACTTCTAATAGTTTGGGAGAGGATTCCTTTGGGTTTTCCTTAACAAGGGTTTTTAATCTAGAATCCAAAGAAGGGCTTTAGGGGGTCATGAACATTGCTATTGCATAAGTTTGTTTTGCACCATAGTATTCATCATGTTCTTAAAGGCAAGGACAACAAAATAATAATAATAATTAATAATAATAATAATAAATAAATTGGTCTATATACTGTTGATTTTCATATCATTATCTTTTTTTTAAAATTCAACTAGAGTTAACATCCAGTGTTACATTTGTTTCAGGTGTACAATGCAATGACTCAACAATTCTATACATTTCTCAGTGTCCTCTTAATCCCCTTCATCTATTTCCCTCATCCTCTCCTTCACCTCCCCACTGGCAACCACCAAATTTTTCTCAGTATTTAAGAGTCTGTTTTTTCATCTGTCCCTTTTTTCTTTGTTTATTCATTTGTTTTAGTTTCTTAAATTCCACTTATGAGTGAAACCATATGGTATTTGTCTTTGTCTGACTTATTTCACTTAACATAATACACTCTAGGTCCATCCTTGTCACAAATGGCAAGATCTCATTATATATATATATATATATATCACTTCTTCTTTATCCATTCATCTGTCAGTGGACACTTAGGGTAACTTCCATATCTTGGCCATTGTAAATAATGCTGCAATAAACACATCAGTCAGTATCTTTTTTGTAATCTCTCTTCTTCTCACCATCTACCACACAGAATCTTCATCTACCCTTCAAATTCCTAGTGTACTTTCCATCTTGTGTCCTAACTCAATGAATGTCATAGGGGCCCAAGCTGGAAACATTGTAATTTAATATGACTCCTCCCCTTCACCCCATGAACCCAGGCAATAGAGTCCACATTTCTATCAATGCTCCCATATCACCATGTCATGATTCCTCTATTCCTCCACTTCTCCAGGAAAGCCACCAATATCTCCTGTTCCTGTAACAGCTTTCTAAGTGGGCTCCCTGCTTCCAGATGTAGCATCTCCAATCTGTTCTTCAGCCCAAGGAACCTTTCTAAAAACACACTGAGTATGTTACACTCTAGTGTTAAAAACCTACATTTGCTTCCATCATTCCAGGGATACATACAGACTGTACCTTTGCAAACAAGGCTATTCTTAGTGGCTCACCATGTTATATTCCCTCAATCTCAGTCTGTATTCTAATCATTCTACATTTCTAGATAGTCTAAGATGTCATGATCCTGCCTTTATAACCTGGTAGGTATTTTTCTTTCTATCATCAACATTTGTCTTTTTCTCCACGTATTCCTCTTACTTATTTTCATGACTCAGGTAGAACATCACTTCCACTAAATGAGGTCATATGCCTGATGCATATGGATCAGGTGAAATTCCACTACTATGTAATCCCATAGCTCTCTGTACTCTCTCTGACACAGCACTGTCTAGAAGTTTCATCTTCAACCCACATTCTCATAATCTTCTAGAATATTCCTCACCCAAACAACCCCAAATAAGTACATAGTTAAGTAAAATCAGTCCTTACTGTGTAGATACACTTCCAGACAAGCCTCGTAGGCACCACCTTTAGCCAGATTGCCAACATTAAACTCACCCTGGGGCACCTGGGTGGCTGGTTGGCTGAGCAACTGCTTTTGGCCTAGGTCATTATCTCAGGGTCCTGGGATTGAGCCCCACATGGGCTCCCTGCTCAGTGGGGAGTCTGCTTCTCCCTTTCCCTCTGCCCTTCCCCCCTGCTCATGCTCTTTCTCTCTCTCTCTCAAATAAATAAAACCTTTAAAACATAAATAAACTCACCCTATAGAAAAGTTTTGGAGTTTCCTCCAACAATTCCTGTATTTTACTTAAATGTATTTTATCTGTTCCTTCTCTCATGCTACAAATGCTCCAAAGGCAAAGACTAAGCCCTCCCCCCTCACCTACTGTTTTATCCTCGATACAAGCTTAGCACAGTACAGTACTCAATAATGTATTATATGATTCATAAAATTTCCAAGTGTATCTATGACTTCTATGATTCCAAACAAAGCTGGGCTGAAGATAAGAGTTTATAGCCAATAGAGATCCCCCCTAGTTAATACCCATTCACCGACACCCCTTGGATAATGCAATTCCTCAAGCTACGAGTATTAATTGTAGAGATTTTCTCCACTGTGACCACACATCCATTACTAGAAATTTTGTCAAATGCCTTGATGAAACCCACAGGTACTCTGCCTACAGATGATATTGCTCCTAAGCCTCCAAAAAAAAATGAATAGAATGTTAAAAGCTCAGAGTCTAAAATAGAACATCATCCATATCCTGAGGAACTCACAGTATATTTAAGGAAACATGTATGTAAGCAAATACTTCACAACATTGCATGGGCCATGATAGAGATATGAAACAAGTAATTGGCAAGAAAAATAAAGCAGTTGGTCCACCACTATTTATTTATTCTTTGTGTGTACCTAGTCTGGTTTCTAGAGATTACGAATTTCCTTTCCATAAGCTCATATCTGAAATAATTAACCACTTGCTCCAGAGACTTGTCTTCATTCTATAACAATCTAACAAGTTTGAGAAATAAAGAATGAGGGGAAAAAGATGAGACTTCTGTGGTTTGTGGAAGGCACCTTCTGAAACTTTTTAAAACCAGGGTAACATTTATTCTTCTCTATTATCTCCTTAATGATTATTGATGATAGCCAAGGGCTCTTTGTGACAAGTTCTTTTGGTACCTTGGAACAGTTCATCTGGGTCCAAAAAAGTAGATTCATTTTGAGAAGCTAGATGCTCTCTTGCAATCTGTTCACTTATCTTTCAGTTTCAATTTCCCCATACCCAGTATATTTTCCACCCTTTCCAAGCTGAAGATCATTCTCTTTGACAGGAAGGATAGAAATAAAATAGGGGATTCTTATTTCCTTTCTCTCTTCTGCTAACTTTATACCATCTGCCCATAAGCAATAGGATTATTTCTTAGTTTTTTTTCTTTGCTTAAGATGGAACTAGCACATGTTTTCATCCTCAGGTTCTCCTGAACTTCAGTCTTCCATGACACGTAGTATTAATCCTCTGGTTAGATATTCACTGTTCACATATTTCTTTGTCCTCAGTCGTCACTTATTCCTAAGTGGATAAAAACTTCTCAGATGATGTAACATTAAATATATGTTCATTTGTAGATACTAGGAAGTCAGTTAGTGGTCTTTTTGCATCCTTTTTTACAGATGGCTAGTCGAGATCCTGTATGGTTAAATGATTTTCCATGCTAATGAAATGAATAGGAGCTGCTACTCAAATTTTCCTCTGGTTCCATTCTTCTTTCCAGAAGTCTCTTTCTCATACCTTCTCATTGACAACGCAGTTACTTTTCCCATAGAAAACACTGCAACCAGCTTGTCTATCCTTCAAGATATTTTCTATACATATACAAGAAAATACATATGTACGTAAATATAGATTATTGTTACACAAATGGTAGTATATTAGTCTGCTCACGTTGCTGTAATAAAACACCATAGACAGGGTGGCTTAAGCAACAGAAATGCAAAGAACAGTTCTAGATGTTAGAAATCTAAGATCAGAATGTTGGCAGATTTGGTTTCTTCTGAATCCTCCTTCCTTAGTTTGCAGGCAGTTGCCTTCTCACTGTGTCCTCACATGGTTGCCCCTAGGTCTGTGTTTTGTCTATTGCCTAATTTCATCTTATAAGGATAGTAGCCATATTGGATTAAGGCCCCAATATGACTTCTTTATACTTTAATTACCTTTTTAAAGGCCTTATCTCCAAATACAGTCACATTCTGAGGTACTGGAGTTTAGAATTTCAATGTATGAATTGGGGGGTGGATCACAATTCAGCCCCAAACATGTAGTTTTCCCAAAACACAACTCTCATCTTCTTTATTTTCTTAAAAATATATTTTAGACAACTTTGATCTCGAGAAAAATGAAGTTCTAATTCTTCTTGATAACATGCTTCATTAAATAAAATGACAGAATAATCTTAACCATTTCTTTAGTGATGAAAACAATTTCCCTTCAAAATTTTTGCAATATCAGGGCCCCTAGGTGGCTCAGTCAGTTAACCGACTTCCTTTGGCTCAGGTCATGGTCCCAGGTCAGGGTCCTGGGATCCAGTCCCACATGGGCTCCCTGCTCAACGGGGGTGATCTGCTTCTCCTTCTCCCTCTGCTGCTCCCCCTGCCTGTGTTTCCTGCTTTTTCTATGTCAAGTAAATAAATAAAATCTTAAAAATTTTTGCAATACCAAAAGGTAATTCAATGAGAAATTAAGCATAATTTATTTTAAACATGTGTAGATACATATGTAGGAAAAATTCCCAATAGTAGAATATAAATAAATAAATAAAATAATATAAATATAAAATATAAATAGTAGAATATAAATATAATATAAATATAAATATTCTTCCTACATATGTAGGAAAAATTCCCAATAGTAGAATATAAATAAAAGCAAAGGGTGATCATCATTTTTGAACTTTTTTCTAACTAGTGCTAAATTGCCTTCCATATCATTGTACCAACTTATACTTCTAGCAAGAAGTATGAAAGTGCCTCTGTGTTATCAAATTTTATATTTGCCAATATGTATAAGTGAAAACTATATCTTGAAAAATTATAATTTTATATTTTCCTTATTATAAATGAGATTGTCTTTTCCTATTTTTAGGAGTCAAATATTGGTATTTTATTTTCTTTAATTTGCTCATTCATGTGCTTTGCGAATTTTCAGCTGTTTTGGAATATTTTCTTATTAATTGGTAGAAATGTTTTCACATTAGGAAAACTAATAATTTGTGATATAAGTTGCAATTTTTTCTCATTTGTCACTTGTCTTTTGATTTTATTTATTTTTTCTTCAGGCAGAAATACTGTATTTTATATAGTTGAATTTACCAATATGCTATTTCAAGGCTTCTAGAATTGTGTGCACTGGCTAGAGGCCTTCGCCACTCTGACATTTTAAAAGAATTCTATGTGCTTGAGTTTTTTCCCACTAATACTTTATGATTAATTTTTCATTTATAATTCTTTGATCCATCTGGAATTTATTGTGTGTGAGGCAGGAATCTAAATTTATGTACTTTTTTTTTCAAAATGGCTATTGACTCAGCTTAATTTACTTAGTAACTCATATTTTTTTACTGAAATTGAAGTGCTCTTTTTATTAAATGAAGAGTGCCTTATGGATTTAGATGGATTTTCTATTCTGTGTTATCTAGTTATAAGCACATACCACTCTGTTTTCATATAGTTAGCTTTATACCATGGTTTAACAAATTACGAAGGCAGTCTAATTTATTACGTTTTTTCCCTAGAATGTTTGTGTATATTTGGCCAACCAATTGATAAGACTAATATTGGGAGCCTTTGACTTCATTACGTTGTTGGGTTTTCTTCTATTCAAGTACATAGTAGAACTTTCTACTTGTTTTAATGAAAATCTTTTGTGTCATTCAGTATTTTAAAGTTCCCTTTTAATTGATGGTGTCCATTACTTGTTAAGCTTGTCTTTAGTACTTCAGCTATTTTGTTGCTACTATCAAAGTTTTTTTTCTCCCACTTGTCCTATAACTGGTTGTTACTTGCATTAACTAGACCTTAAAGCGGTACTCCATATATTTTATTACAGTTCTTAAAGCACTGTGGTATTTTTTGTAATATGTGTATGTTTATATATACATATATTCACATACAGACAGATTCATTCGATCTCACTTTTTTTTGCTATAGCACTTACATAATGCTGTGTCAGTGCATTCATTTATAAATGATATTTACAATGCTTTCCTACCTAGTTATGCTTCAGAATAAACTGAGATTTTTACATTAAAAATAATGGCTGTATCATAAAAAATCCCCGATGCTTTTTATAAAGCATGTTTTATATATATATATATATATATATATATAAGCATGTTCCATGTTCTCACTGTTATTTTTTTTAAATCATATCATTGATGTATTATTATTATTACTGGCTTTCTTTGGAGTAAAATCATAAATAAATATGAAAAAGAAAGTGTTATCATAAAAATGACTTAAGATCATTAAGTCCTTTAATATCTTTGGCCAAAACAACAAAACAGAATACTACACAAGAATTTGTCCAGTTTCCTTGTGAAAAGTGTCAGGAACAAACTAATTTCACTTCATATTTGCATAAGAATACAAATAATTCTGTTAGTAAATGCTCCTAATCTGCTCTTTGCTTGAGAATGCTAACCTCATAAAAAGAGAATTTGTTCCTAGAGCTTTTTCATTGACTAGAATATTCTCTGTGTGGACATGCATGTACGGTTTCTCATTCTGGGACTTGTAATGGTGATTATGATGGATTATAAGAATAAACATGTTGTATAAATTAGCTCTTTTCCTCTGAGGATATCATAAAATATATGAGACTAACTAATCTTAGTAGAAATTTTGGTTGCAAATAACCAAATAACTTTATCACAATAATGGTCCTAACACTTCATTAGATATTGCCCCTGTGAATCTTTTTTATATTATGATTCCTTTACACTTATTGTCAATGTGATGTAATTCACATTTATTTGTTCACTGATTTCTTACACTTGTTAGTCTTTTCTGACCAACTTGGTTATAAACTCACTGGTAATAAGGATTATTTATCACATATCTATTTTTCTGCTCACTGCTACCTTCCCCGTTTATAGCTCTTAGTGCTTAAAATAGCTCTGAGCACAGAGGAACAAAAAATTAATATATGTTTTAAAACTTTAGCTTTAATTGAAATAATTCAATTGTTAATTAATTGATTAAAAGATATCATCACGTGGGGCACTTTAGTAATTTGGGGGAAGGTTAAAAAAGGGCAGATTTTACACTCATAAATTGCTAAGGCTTTTACACCTTTTCCTCCTTATTATTTCTACCTTCATAAAAAAACATGGCATCTACACTTAAGGTATTACTAATTATGGGGAAAGAAAATCTCCAGAGACTCTCAACATTTACTGCTGGTGTTATTCACTAAGACCATACGATAAATTAGAATTTCCACCTTAACACAGTAATCTGGCTTCTGGCTGTGAGAGAATAGCTTGCTTTAAACCAATGATCCCATCAAAAATAAATAAATAAAAACTGGATAAACACAAACAAGTAAATAGCTATTTTATGAGTAAGGAAACAATTTTATACAACAAGGTTTTAAGGAGCCAAGCTTCCGACGAAAAGAGAAATGCTTTAAAGTGAGCCCTACCTTCTCTGTTTCTCTTCCCCTTCTGGCACTTTCTGATTCTTAAACTGCATCAAACGAGAAACTAGAAGACAGGCAGAAAGCTTCAGTTTAGAAATTTCAGCAGAGTTTTCAACAATTTCAGTATTCAGATGAAGAGGAAAGAAAAATTGAAATTCAAGTCCTATTAAGAAGGAAAATATCCCAGGATTCCAGTCAAGCCCTAAAAAAAGGTTACAATTTAGGAATCAAAGCAGAGGGTCTACAGCGGCTCTGACACAGACTGAAAACCTTGAGTGAGTGAAAGAGATCAGTGTTTATTCTAACTACTTATCAGAAGAGAAGTAAATCCTCTCTGGAGGAAGATAGCATAATCCAGAGCTTCACACAATGGTAGGACCAAATGAATGAAAATAAAGAGGAAAAATGAACAACAGAAACAGTTCAACACACCGTGCCAATGTTGGAGGTTGACACAGGCTGGAGCATAACGGTTTAATAGGCTATAGTTCTCTGGTAAAATTCTTCATCCCATTATCTGAATTTTACCAGAAAACTGGAATTAATAAAAAAAAAATCACATGCACATTTTGGTACTGAAAAATACACTAATCGACATTGAGAATGTAATAAACAGTTGAAGCAGCATGCACGGTTAAGCCATTCAACCCAGTACAGCCCTGAACACATTTAAGCCTCCAAACTGTGAAGATAGTCTTTGTTGACTTTTATCCCTTCCCTACTTGATCACTTTCCTTCTGGGATCAATTTCCAAATAAGCTCTGAAAGCTAATTCTTCTTCCAGGATCTGTTTGGGATGAGGGTAGAAGGTAGAAGCCAAACTAAAGCATATAGGTGAAATAAATTACATGAAAACAATAGCACAAAAGTGTAAATGGATTTAAAATATTCAGATCTTTCATTACCTAGGATGTTATAAAAGTACTAATTTATATTAATCTTTATTAAGTCAAGAATGAATGTTCTAATCTCTATGGTAACAGCTTAAGTGGGGGGAAGAAAAGAACGTATAACCAACATCTAATACAGGAGAACATTGGAACAAAAATTCTTGACATTTTTCTATAAGAAGGCACAGAAGAGGAAAAAAAAGAGAACCAAAAGGAGATAGAAAACTAGAAATCAAGTAGGATGATGTAGATTTCAACACAAATATTTCAGTAAATATATCAAATATAAATATAATTAATATTTCAATCAAAAGATAGGTACTGCCATAGTGATTTTTTTAAATATCCAAATATATGCTGTTACTAGAGACACACCTTGAAATTAAGAACACAGGAAAGTTGAAAGGAAAAGAATGGGAAAAGACATAGTAGGCTAACGCTAAACTAATATAGCTATGCTAAGCATACAAAGTGGATGGTTAGGCTAGCATCATTGCTGCAGGTGAAGAGAGACATTGCATAATGATAAAACAGCAATCCGCCAGGAACAATTCTTAGTTCACAGACAGTTAATAAAGGTACTAATAAAAGTTTGCTCAAATTCTATTTCATCAAGCAAGGCTAGTAGGGGAAAAAATAAATTAACATCTTCTACCACCATCCATTTTATAAAGAAAGAGCTTTTATAACACAAATAGAAAGAAAATATTTTGAGAATAAAGAACAACCCTTTAAGGAAATAAATTTATGAAAAACTCACTACATTGCCTATGTTGTTCTTATATTATTACAGATTAGAAACAAACTTTGTTACAAATCCTTCATTATTTTGCAAATTCTACTCTACAGATACTCTTCTTCGTCAAAAACTGTTAGCTTATGAGACTAGCCATATTTTGCAATATAAGCAATCTCATTCTTACTAAATAGATTAGTTCACAGTGCAATACTGAACCTGCTTTTTCCAGCTTTGTGTATAAGTTTGATTTCTAAAGTGAAAGCTTCTTAATTTCTTTGCTAGGATATTGGAGGTTTTTCAGTTTGTTTTATACCTAGAAGTCAAGAAAAACAATTTTACCGACTGCTGGCTTTCAGATATAAACCCCTACCTCATCGCAGTTGAGTCCAGCCACTATTTCCCTATAGTCCTCCTCCTTTCCCAACACCAAATGCCAGTGCCTTTCAAAGCTATCAGGGTTTTATATATTTCTTTCATAATCTCTATTTCCTCTGCATTTATATATCTATGTGTGTACAAAATTTAAATGTTTTGTCACATGTATCTGTGTCTTTTTGTATAAATGGCCTCACACTGGGATCACTTAATTTGAATTAATCGAACTAGCTTCTCTCTGAGATACTTCTACATGGAGACAAAATTGACGATTACATGTTTGCTTGTTTTCCCCTTTAATAAGTTATTTTACTAAGCAATTATCTTAGACATCTCTGATAATATGTGATGTGGGAAACAAAAACAGAAGAAAAATTATTAAATTTCCTTACTACCTACAGCCCATTAACAAGTCCTTGAAACAGGGAGAGTGACATCCCTCTAGGGACTCAATGGCCTCGATGTTAATACTTTGCTAAGGGCAGAAGACAATCCTAGACTGACACACCCCTCCCTGCCCCAGGATCCTATAAGTCTACTTTAACATATAAAAATTCTTTTAGAAATTCCCTTTATCTCTAAACCCCCAAGATATGTGTTGGCAATCATCCCCCAAGTATACACCCACCGATATACATCTGAAGGGTCTCGTGACTTAGGCTTTATTAGACAGTTATAAATGACTTTTCCCAACGATAGCTAGCCCCCTCAAGGTCCTGGGAACTTTGCTTCCAAAATTCCTTAGAGACTTAGGCTATCCCTAATCCCTTCCCAACTTGAAAGTATATAATGGGCCACTCCTCATGACCCTGGTGCAGCTCTTTCTGCCCACCCAGTCCTGTCCCTGTGCTTTAATAAAACCATTTTTTTGCACCAAAGACGTCTCAAGAATTTTTTCTTGGCCGTCGGCTTCAAACCCTAATGTCATCTTTCCTACATCAATATGTCTAAACTTTTGTTTTTAACCACCGAGCACACCATAGGATAGATTTCAAAGCTCTCTCTAAATCAGCAACTAGTCTTATCTGAAGAGGGAGGAACATTCCAGATATGATGTCTTCCTAAAAAGTATAAGCTGCCTATCTAACTGTATTATTTAAGCAAGTGTACCACCATCCATCTTCATCACGAAAAAATGTTTTCATGATTACTCTAGTTACTTGTCATTCAACTGCCTACCTTTAATAAACTTGCCTGAAAAATAAAGTGCTTCATTCTGTGATTTGTGATATGGTTTAAAGTCCCTGTAGTCTCATGAGTGGTGTTTAAACAATCCAAATTAAAATGTAAGCACTTGAGAACTAGATTAAATTATGTATCACCAGTTTCTCTTCTTCAAAGTTCCAAACTCATGTTGTCTTTGAAATTGAGTATTAAATTGCCCCTGGTGGTGCTGAGCTTTTCTTACCTTTTATAAATTTATATTGTTATTCAGTAAGTTTAAAAAAAAATCACGGTTACCAAATTCGTTTTCTGAGAAGTGCCAGAGACTTGCTCTGAATAGATAGCAAGGTTTCTTTTTCTCTCCCTAAGTAAGGGTTCTGTTTTGAGGTGAGAGATGTGAATGAACCCTTGCCACCCCACCATGGGTAAGCATAACACTAGGATATTTGCATGCCTTTATTTTATTAATGCTTTAAATATCCTTATGAGGCAGGTATGTTTTCAGGTTTTATAGATGAGGGAACTGAACTCACAGAACGAAGTCATTTTCTTCAGATCCCTCAAAGCCTAGTTTGATCCCAGCATAGTTTACATAGTGGTGGGAAGTGGAAGGATGAGGTGGACAGGTATCATGGGATCCTTTGGTTTCCCATTTTGTAAAATCTAGGCTTAGCCCCCTGTCATTATTATGCCCTTGTCTCTCAGTGTCTAAGCTGCTGTGCCCACCAAGTCTGTGAATGCTTTCTATTACTACTGAAGGGGTTAAACTGCATCAAGTATTACAGAACCCAAGAACAAAGGCCTGGCTCACTCTTAGACTCTTAGAATGTTCAAGTTCCAATAAGAATAATGTTGGCCTTGGCAGTGAGCTCAGGATCCACTCAAGACGCTGTGAGTGAGGAGGGCAGGCCAGCAGAGTACGCTGGCTTGTATGTCCACTAGCTTATTTACTCTTTCATGTATGGAAATCAGTTTCCTGGATACTCTGGACACTGAATTAGACTACAGTCTCTCTCCTTTCCCATGCACAGCTTCAGACCAATAACTCTCCAAATTTTAAATTTTATAATAGATACAATGAATTTAACAAGTATTATACCTTCAAAAGTCTCATATCACTTCTCAGTGTGTTTTTTGGGCAGGAATTGCTAAGCCCTTTTCATTGCATTGAACACTGAATGAAAAATGAAAATACTGCTTGTCTTCTATATTGTTATTCCTTCACCATTCCAATTTTTTGATGACATCCTGATGAATACTGTTTCTGATCACCTGAAGTTTTTTTAAGTGGTATATTTACACCCATGGCAACCTCACATTCCATGGCAACCTCACATTCCATGAGAGACCATGGAAGTGATCGTCAATAGTTATTGTGCAGGGAACTCAATCTACACCCATAGGAAATTCCAAAGGAAATTTCACATATGCTGGGGAAGAAGAGCAGGAAATGGTGCAGTTCGATCATGTTTTCCACATCTACATTTTTTTTTACCTATTTCTTTGTCCTTAAGGACTATACTATGCAGATGGCCATGGCCATTCTTGGGTCAAAGACTCCAACCAGCAGTGTTATCCTTTCTGCAGTGACTGAGTGGCCCTCCACCTTCCCCTGACTTTGGTTTCATATGTTCAATTAAACATGGTTCCGAGACAGTGTTCAGCTTCTTTAAGGGTCTATGCTGTGCACTGCTCTGATTAGGATGGGGTTAACTTGGGAGTTTGATCCCAAAGGAAGGATGTAGTTGGAGGTCTGCTTGTTCTGAGTGTGTTTACTAAGACAGAACAGTCATAAAGAACAAAGAAAAACCTTGTCTGGCACAGAAAGCCTATTCAAGGAGTTTGGAGCACTGTCCAGAAAGAGTACGGTCCAGAAAGAGCACTCTCAGACGTGTGAGCCACCTTACTATCTTGCACCCAAAGGTGCGTATCCTCCTCTGGGAACACAGCCTTGGAATGGGACAGAACAGCCTCCCTGCCCTGCACTAAATATTCTCACTTCCAACACTGAGTGTGATTTCTAGCTCCTTCCCTTGTGGTGTCAGTAAAGAGAGTTTTTGACGATATTGAGGAAGATTGAATTACAGTCCTGGGATTTTCTTGTAATTCAGCCATTCAGTGACTCAATTTTTGACTTAACCACAAATAAATTTGGGAAGGCTTGGTAAAAGCTCTCTCTTTTTTCTTAACCAAAAACAAAAAAAATAATAATAATTGAGAGACTGACATTTGAGAAAATTGCTATGTGTTTTAAGACATTTTTTCTCTCTTTTCCTTTTTTACTATCTTTTTTTTTTTTTTTTTTTTTTTTTTTTTTTTTTTTGGAGGGGATTCACTTTTACCTCAATCTCTTTCCTTGGCCTGTATGACTATAGAAAGTCACTGTGAGATGGTGTTTCCCAAGATTCCAGGTTTCGGGCTAATGTTGCTGAATATCATAGGCCTTTCCTTTTAAAGGAGTAGATGAGCCCAAGGACTGGAGTTTGGCAAACATTTGAAAATTGTACAGGCTATTTATTTATTTTTTAAACTCTGCTGAAAGCATTTTGTATTTCACCTTTCCTTCCTTCCTCCCTACTCCCCCTTTTCTTTTTTTTTTTTTTCTCTTCCATTTTCTCTCTCCCCACCCTCCAACCACACACACATGTTCTTTCAGGCTCTAGGACATTTAGTTCTACCGAGCTGTTGTTTTTTCATTATTCACTTGGTTTCTGTATTTTTCCATGGACAAGGTACTTTCACTTTTTTAAAAATTGAGAAAAAAACAATGTTGTCAGTATCAATAAATCTGCATCCAGAGAGAGTCACTTCCTATCAAGGTTTCAAACGTGCTTTATGGTTTTCCGATCTCCTGTCTGTGCTAATCAACACTGATGCTTCACATACGCAGGACACACGATGCCAACTTCTAAACTAGCTCTGTGCTTTGCGTTCCATTTTAGGAATGAGAACCTGGATTATTTATTTATAACCGTATAAAGTCCTGTTGTTAAGCTGCTCTCTGTGAAAAGCAGAGACTGGTTTGAGCCAGACGGGGAGAGCCTGGGCAGGATGATGGCTGGATTCTGTGGGAAAGGTGGGAGGAATTTTATTTCCTACTATAAATTAAATAGCCTAATTTGACCCTCCATCAGTAACGTGATAACCAATTAATACATTAATGGGCAGGGATTATGCTGTCTGGTTTTAGAGAATGGAAACTGCGAGTCAATTCCATTTAAATACTCTTTGGGGGCATTTTCTTTTTTCTTCCTGCGTAGCCCAAACCAATGAGAATTACAAAAGAAAGACAGTGAAACTGAATTGTTTAATTTTTTTTTCTGGATATTAATTTTGGCTCAGCCTTTTATTATCTGTAATACAATGGGAAATTTTTCTCATTTTTGCTCCAGTTTTATTGAGACACAATTGACATACATCACTGTATAAGTTGAAGGCATACAGCAGGATTGTTTGATTTACATATGTTGTGAAATGATTACCACAATAGGTTCAGCCAACATTCATCTTCTCATATAGATACAATAAAAATAAAAAGGAAAAAGGAAAGACATTGTCTCCTTGTCATGAGCACTCTTAGGATTCACTCTCTTAACAACCTTCCCATATATCAAACAGCAATGTTAGCTCTAGTTATCATGGTTTACCTTACATCCCTAGGTCTTCTTTCTTTTTTTTTTAAAGATTTTTTCTATTTATTTATTTATTTGAGAAAGAGAGAGAGCACGAACAAGGGGAGGGGCAGACGGTGAGGGAGGGGGAAAAGCAGACTTCCCGCTGAGCAGAGAGCCCAACTTGGGGCTTGACCACAGGACCACTGGAACATGACCTGAGCCAAAGGCAGACGCTTAACAGACTGAGCCACCCAGGCACCCAACTAGTCCTTATTTCTTAACATGGAAATTTGTGGCCTTGATCACCAAGGAAAATTGTGCGTTTTGATCACCTTCCTCCCATTCCCCGTCCTCCATCCTCTGTCTCTGGTAACCATAAGCTTGAGCTCTTTTTCCATGACTTTGGGGTTTTGTTTTGTTTTGTTTCTAGATTCCACATAAAATATAGATCATATTGTTTTTGTCTTTTCTGTCCGATTCATCTCATTTGGCACAATGTCTTCAAGGTCCCTTCATGTTGTTGCAAATGGTAAGATTTCCTCATTTTTTGTGGCTGAATAGTATTCCACTGTGTGTATAAATATATATTTATATTTATATTATACTATAACTTTATCCATTCATTCATCAATGGATACTTAAGTTGTTTCCATGTCTTGGCTATTATGAATGATGCTGCTATGAACATGGGGGTGCAGATATCTTTTCCAGTTAGTATTTTTGTCATTGCCTTTGGATAATATTCCCTGCAGTGGAATTGCTGATCTTAGGGTAGTTTTATTTTTAATTTTTTGAGGAAACTCCATCCTGTTTTCCTCAGTGGCTTCACCAATTTACATTCCCACCAACAGAGCACAAGGCTTCCCTTTTCTTCACATTCATGCCAGCATGTGTCATTTCTTGTCTTTTTGTTCATGGCCATTCTAACAGACGTGAGGTGATGTCTTATTGTGGGTTTAATTTATATTTCCCTGATGACTAGTGATGTTGAGCATCATTTCATGTGTTTGTTGGCCTTTTGTATATCTTTTTTGGGAGAAATGTCTCTTCAAGGTCTTTTGCCTATTTTTTAATTGGGTTATTTGTGTGTTTATTTTTTGCTATTGAGTTGTATGAGTTCTGTATATATATTTTGGATATTAACCCCTTATCAGATATCACGTTTTGCAAATTTTTTTCCCATTCCTTAGGTTGGCTTAGCACTGTGTTGAGGTTTCTTTTGTTGTGCAGGAGCTTTTTAGTTTGATGCAGTCCCATTCATTTATTTTTTATTTTGTTGCTTGTGCTTTAGTTATGGTATCCAAAAATTTATTACCAAGACCCATGTCAAGGACCTTTATTTTTATGTTTTCTTCTTTTCATAATTTCAGGTCTTACATTTAAGTCTTTAATTCATTTTGAGTAAGTCTTTGTGAGTCGTACAAGATCCGGATCCAGTTTCATTCTTTTTTTTTTTTAAGATTTATTTATTTATTTGAGAGAGAGACAAAGTGCAGCAGGGGGAGAGGCAGAGGCAGAGGGAGAGGGAGAAGCAGACTCCCCATTTACCTGGGACCCTGACATGGGGCTCGATCCCAGGACATGGAGATCATGACCTGAGCCAAAGGCAGATACTTAACCATCTGAATCACAAAGGAGCCCCAGTTTCATTCTTTTACATGTGAATCTCTAATTATCCCAGCACCATTTGCTGAAAATTTCTTCAGAGTGTTCTTGGCTCCCTTGTCAAATATTAGTTGAACGTTTATGTTTGCATTTATTTCTGGGCTCTGAATTCTGCTCCACTGGTCTACTTCTCTCTCCCTCTTTTTTATGTCAATTCCATACTGTTTTGATGACTATGGCTTTATGGTATAGCTTGAAATCAATACATCATGAAGACATAACAACTATAAATATTTATGTGCCCAACATTGGAGCACTTAAAGCAAAAACTAACAGAGCCAAAAAGAAAAATAAACAATAATACAATAATAGTTTGGGGACTTTAATCCTCACCCTCAACAATGGATAGATCATCCAGACAGAGAATCAATGAAGAAATCATGAATTTGAACAACACTATAAACTAAATGGACCTAACAGGTATATACAGAATATTCTATCCAATACAGCAGAATACACATTCCTCTCAAGTGTTCATGTAGTGTTTCTTTAACCCTTAGACAAGAAGTGTTACAAGTAGAAATTACCTGACACAATAGTTACATGAAATAACAAAAAAGCAGTGATTATCCCATTATTCTGTAAGTTTTATTTCTCCCAGTTCAAACCTTGGTAACATTTCATTTTTTATTCTAGAAAGCTGATCTATGTGCATGATTTATTTTATCTATACAACATTTCTGTTCATTCACACAGCAGATGACACGTGTTGCAATCTCTCCTCAAGGCTTTTAAAAAACATTTTTATCCCAAATGACATAAGTTATTGCTAACTAATGATATATAATTTACCAAATCCCAGCTTTTAGAACACTTTAAAATCAAAGAGAAAGCCACGCATATTTAGTAACTAATGTATACAGATGTGATAAAGATAATCTTACTACTTAATAGTGATTATTGAATTGGAATTCATCTTCAGCATTCACACTGCAAGTGCTTTGGAATGACCAGACGTAGAATAAGAACTGCACTTGGAGAAAATAAGGAAAGAAAGAAAATTGCTTCTTGAGCATAAAGCAACTCAAGGACCCAAATATTTGGGGGAAGAAATTGAGCCTAATACTTTGGAGACAATGGACATGATTGAATATGATTAAGTATGATTTGTTAATTCTTACAAATGTGGACCCTGATGAAGACTGGCTTCTATTGAGTCCCACTGATTTAATTTGGGCATACTGTAATTTACTGGGCTGGAGTAGAAACAGTAATTCGGTGAGGCCATCATAAGCTCATTAGAAACACACTGAGAACGCTTAATGGCATACAACCCACAGCTTTTTGCATCCATTTTATAGCGATCCCTTCTTGCCATGCCTGCTGCTTTCTACTCCATGCTGTTGATAGTATGGTCGTTTTCAAACACCCCAGAAAATGAGAGGTATTTTTAAAACAAGATTGAAGTCACCAAGAAACCTAGAAAGCCAACATTTCAGGGGTGTGCGGCACACTGTTAGGATAAAAAACTTCTCGTATATTGTTAATCATGGTAAGATTGGTTAGCTGTTAAGTACTGTATAGTGCCACTAATCAAAAGCTCAAACATCCTACACAAAGGAACAGAAATAATTACTCTCTCTGAGCTTCTATTGTTTCCTGCCTCAGCCTTCCCTGAACTAATAAAAGGTTTAATTTTAACTTGTGTGAAGGAAATGTCAGCATTACAAAGAAATACAACATTCCGCTGCTTTGCTCACAATCAGGTAACACACATAATGAATTAGACCTTAATAGACCCAAGCTAAGTGAAGCCTAAACAAACCGGGGTAACCCCTCCCCCCCCCCGCCGCCGCCATGCACTTTTTCTCTTTCTCCTTAATTGATATGACCTCATGCAAAAAGCCTGGGTCCCAACATCCTCACGTTTCAGATGAGAATGTTCTGATAAGGTGTGAGAGCTCTGGTTATGGAGTATAGATGTCTGTGCTTATGATATCAGCTACGCACAGTGGGTGATTTAGTTCAAACGTGGGATGTTTATTCTGATGCTTCACAGGAAGAATGGGGGGAGGGGTGGGCAGAGGAGACGCTTAAAGGCTTCCTGCATTCAAATGTGTGGGGTTTTTTTTTCACTTTACTATCTTCAAAAAAACTAAGATAAATTTTCAATCCAAAACCTGTGTTTGAAGTTTCAGTTTACTAAGAAGAAAGTACTACTCTATGAATATATGGAGAAGGACAATTCCTCCCCAGTCTTCTGAATTGTGGGTTTTGCAACATAATTTGACTCAAATTTCAAACAGAAACAACAAAAAGAAAAAAAAGCATACAGGTTAGTTAATAGTTATTGTTCGAAATAACCAAAACACCTTGGAAATCTGGGGAGATTTGATTATCTTTGTTTATTCTTTTAGCTATCCACAAATACACATGAATTACTCACTGCTTCCTGGAATTAAGTGCTAGGGTGCTTCAAAAGCAGTAAATAACGTATCTGAAAGAATTGTCTATTTGTTTAAGTCACACACAGTACTGTGAAAACGCTGGGAAACAATTCTGTGCTGTAGCATATGAAGAGACTGGATTGGACAAGTCACTTACCCACTGCAGGCCACTAACAAGATGGTGATAACACCTGCCTGGCTAGTTGTGAAAATGACAGAGGTTGCCCAGTGTGCCTGAAGGAGTCCACACAAACCCAGGCACACAACAAGTGTGTAACAAATTGTAGCTCTGAAAATCAAAATGCTTAACAGGATATTAAATGTCTCCTACTATGTCCCTATGTTTTCTCTCCTCTTCCAGCCGTCACCACACTGCCACCAGAGTTATTTTCTTCTAAACCACAGTTCTGTTAATGTCACTTTCCTCCTCAAAGTCTATCTACAGTCACAGTTCTCAAATTTTTCTTAATAGAAAATCCCTTTTAAATAAAGACACCTACATCTAAAATGAGTAAAGAGGGACTGTTTTAGTGGTATAGACCTTATAAATTCAACTTTGTAATATATACTATATTATGAGACAAGAAGACAAGAACAGGGAAACTATTTTAAAGAATATTAACAATTTTAATATTTTTGATAATATTAAATAGACAGCTAAGAATGATAATGAAGTCTGCTATCCGCTCAGCATGGAAAGAAGTTATTTCAGACTTTTGGTTGTACATAATAGAAAAAATATTGAATCACAAAGATAAGTAGTCATGAATGAGAATAGGTCTTTTTACATAGCAGTTTATAATCTTGAAATTTAAATAATTTAACAGATCTAGAAACTTGAAAGGAAGAGTAGTAAATTTTGTTTATTCTTCAACTGCTCACATTTCTCCTGCATTATGGTGGGAGTCAGCAACTGAATCTTTCAAATAATTTTAAACTTTATTTTTAGCAGAGACTTTTATAGTTTGCAAACACGTTATCAAAATTTATTTTAACTTAAGTTTCACAAGATTCTTTACCCACTGCTGTTTTATAGATATTATTAGTACTTTTTGAGATTAGTTTATTATTTGGGTGTAATATTTTGGACTCTTCCTCCACCCCCTTTTCCTTCTCCCCTGAAAACAAACAAACAAAAACAGCAATTGTGATGAGGATATGCTTTTGGAATCTGAAATATCTGAATGTGGCCTTACTTCTTCCTTACTTATCTATAAATGCTTGGCTAGGCACAATATTCCAAGGACATTTTTCCTTTCCTCAAACCCCATCTTCAGATTTCCAGTGTTGCAAAGGAGAAATCTGATAACAAGCTATTCTTTTCCTGTGTTGGTCCTCACCTCTCAAGAAACTTAACATGATTTCTCTTTGTTTTTGGAGTTCAGCACTCTGCTGGCTTATGCCTTAGTCCGTGTCTATCTTTTTGCCATAATTTTAACTGGCATGTGGAGAGACTCTTCCATTGGAAAATTCAAATTTGGCCATTAATGGCACTTTAGGTTGGCCCTGTGTGTTCCCTTGATATGCCCCATCCTTTGGTTTCTTTTCTTGTTCTGTTCTGTTCTGTTTTGTTTTGTTTTCTAGCACTTTCTTTCTGGCATATCAAGAAGCTCCAGGGTCATCTTGTATATCCACTGCCCCAGTGTTAGAATCATTTTTCCAAAGAGTCCTGGTTCCTTTATTTGAAAATATTTAGAAATCAAGATCTGGGCCCTGGTGAGCACACTATAGGAGTGTGATTGCTTCAAAGCCCTCTTAGCAAACAAAGCCATGAAATGTATACAAAAATTTTTCCTTTTTTCTGAATCCCTCTATCTGCATCTGAATGAATTTGTGGGACTCCATCAAGATAAAAAGCTCTGCACAGCCAAGGAAACAGTCAAAAAAACTAAGAGGCAGCCCACGGAATGGGAGAACATATTTGCAAATGACACTACAGATAAAAGACTGGTATCCAAGATCTACAAAGAACTTCTCAAACTCAATACATGAGAAAGAAATAACCAAATCAAAAAATGAGCAGAAGTTATGAACAGGCAGTTTTCCAGTGAAGACATACAAATGGCTAACAGACACATGAAAAAGTGTTCAAAATCATTAGCCATCAGGGAAATTCAAACCAAAACCACATTGAGATACCACCTTATGTCAGTTAGAATGGTAAAAATTAACAAGGCAGGAAACAACAATTGTTGGAGAGGATGTGGAGAAAGAGGGTCCTTCTTACACTGTTGGTGGGAATGCAAGTTGGTACAGCCACTTTAGAAAACAGTGTGGAGGTCCCTTAAAAAGTTTAAAATAGAGCTACCCTATGATCCAGCCATTGCACTACTGGGTATTTAGCCCAAAGATACAGATGTAGTGAAGAGAAGTACCATATGCACCCCAATGTTCATAGCAGCATTGTCCACAATAGCTAAATTGTGGAAGGAGCCGAGATGCCCTTCAACAGACGAATGGATTAAGAAGATGTGGTCCACATATACAATGGAATATTACTCAACCATCAGAAAGAATGATTACCCAACATTTGCAGCAACATAGAAGGGACTGGAAGAGATTATGCTAAGTGAAATAAGTCAAGCAGAGAAAGACAATTATCATATGGTTTCACTCATTTATGAAACATAAGAAATAGGGAGATCGGTAGGAGAAGGAAGGGAAGAATGGGGGGGTAAACAGAAGAGGGAATGAACCACGAGAGACTATGGACTCTGGGAAACAAACTGAGGGCTTCAGAGGGGACGGGCGTGGTGGATTGGGATAGGCTGGTGATGGGTATTAAGGAGGGAACATATTGCATGGAGCACTGGGTGTTATATGCAAATAATGAATCATGGAACACTACATCAAAAACTAAGAATGTACTGTACGGTGACTAACATAACATAATAAAAAGTTATTATTAAAAAAAAAAGAAATAAACTAAACCTGAACTCATCCTAATGTCTCTGATTCTAATGCAGTACCATACGGTTCATTCTCACATTTCTCTCTTGCTTTTCTGTAAATCCTTCCTCCAACAGTGAGAAATCTGGCTCCCAACATATATCATCCATTTTTAATCCACCCATGTTTAATCCAAGTCTACCAATGCAGCAATTTCAAATTCTTTAACCCATAACCCAGAAAATCATTTTTCAATTATCATTGCAATTTTTAAGAAGACTTTTTAAAAATCCCTTCAAAAAAATTTTCTTGTTAGAAAGTTACAATTAAACACTGAAACATTCTAACAATAAAATTTTAGATACTCTGCTCTCCTTAAAGGAAGGGTATTTGGTTTTAGAAAATAAAGGGTGATTAGCTTTGGTTTCCCTTGAAATATTAATATCAGCACTTTAACTCAAGACAACCAATAATAGAATGATAGAAATCCTATAAATTACTACAATTACCACAAATAATTGAAAGATCAGTGATTTAAACACCATGCCTTAACAAAATGGACAGCTCGCGTGTCATTGACAATGGATTTTAAAAAGATAACGTCTTGGGGCGCCTGGGTAGTGCAGTCATTAAGCATCTGCCTTCAGCTCAGGGCATGATCCCTGGGTAGCACAGTCGTTAAGAGTCTGCCTTTCGCTCAGGGTGTGATCCCTGCATTCTGGGATCAAGCCCTACATCAGGCTCCTCCGCTGGGAGCCTGCTTCTTCCTCTCCCACTCCCCCTGCTTGTGTTCCCTTTCCTGCTTGCTGTCTCTCTGTCAAATAAATAAATAAAATCTTTTAAAAAAATTAAAAATAAAATATAACATCTTAATTATTATTACTACATATTAAAAGTAGAACAACCACTTGGGCACATCTAGGAAAACAGTTTTTCCATTCTTTTGCTTTCTCATCATAATACCTGTGAGATGGACTGGACAGTGAGTTGTATTGGAGATGACCATATGTGTTCCTGGGTAGCCTTTTGGTGTTAATGGATTGAATGTTTGTGTCCTTCCAAAATTCCTATGTTGAAGCCCTAACCCCAGTGTGATAGTATTTGGAGGTGCAGCTTTGGGAGGTATTCAGGTTTAGATTATAAGGGTGGGACCCTCATGATGGAATCAGTGCCCTTATACGAACAGGAAGAGAGAGACAGAGAGAGATCTCTGTCTCCCTCCACAAACATGCATGAATGGCCACAGGAGCACACTATGTTGCAATTTCACGTGCAATCCAGAAAGTGAATCTGCTGACATCTTGATCTTGGGTTTTCCAGGCTCCAGAACTGTGAGAAACAAATGTCTGTTGTTTACGCCCCCCAGTCTCTGGTATTTTGTTACAGCAGCATGAGCTGACTAAGACACTTGGTAATTCATGAGATCTAGCTTGTTTGGTCACTTATAAATTTTGGAGGTTAACAGTTGCTTTATATTATTCAGTTGCAACTACATAGGTAAAACATATTTTCTTTATACTAAAATATCATCATATGTCATTGTGTTCTTGGAAATTAAGATATTTAAACTATGAAAACATCATTAATCTTCAACAGGCTAGATCTGAAGAATTCCAAGTACAGTCCCACATTATGGATTTTTTTTTCTACAGTTGAATATGTGTCAAGCATCCCACAAAATAGTAAGTCCATATGAAAATATCACGCAAAGCAAGAACAGTGAATGTTTTTGTCTTGATTGAATTAGCAGATTGCATTTTCTAGTAGCTGACTCATCTGACATTTGTGCAAGGTCAGTAACAGAAAGTTTAATAAGCTCCATCCTGATAACGTAGCTTTTCCAACACATGTGATACATTAAGGTATTTGAATATGATCACATTCAAGTTTAAGTCGTGTTTTTAAAAATAACATTAAGTTATTTATTTTTGTGGACATTAGCTTAAAGATTTATTTCCATGCACACTATGTTGTATTACAGAATGATATTACTACTTAGCAAGAATCATAGAAGCTCTTTTGGAAAACTCACTGCATAAAACATGGTGGCGTGTGGGGCATATTTTAACGCAACTAAAGATAAACCCTAGACCAAATGAATAGGATCATAGTATTTTTGCCTGTGAGTGATTTTGTGTAGAAGCAGAACAAATTGATTTTATTTTGTATTGTCACTATGACCAACACTAGTTGGATGATCAGGTGACAGCAAAGTTGATTTGTCATTTCTCCTTGACATAAAAGATTGCTCTCAATTATTCTACATTTTCTAGTTTTAGGCAGAAATGCACAATTATTTTGCCTCAAAAACATAAGAAGGTAGCATTTACAAGTATAAAACTTGTACAAAATAAAAACACATCTTACCATAATTTCTAAAACTAGCTTTACCGTACCTTAGCATTTCCCAATATCAATTAAGTAGACATGCTTAGGACAACCCTTCAAACTTCTTAATCAAATTCTTTTTCATCAGAAGTTATAAAATTGCACAGAAAGAGTCAAAGGTATACCCCATAACGAGATAACTTGGCTGTAGTTATTATATTGATAATCCTCAGGGGGAAATTCTAGAATATGTCATTTTTGGTCACATATTTTAGAAATGTAATTTAAATGGTATTTGAATGAAATGTTTGTGAAACCTCAAAATCCTCTACAGAATTTCAGAAATTCATGGTACATACTTGGAAAACGACTTCTAGGATTCAGCCCAGATTTCCTAATCCACTTCTCAAACTCATTCACATGCCAACCTTCACCTCCCATTTGGTCTTATCTCCTGGGTCTTACCCTGAAAATACAGCCCTCTTTGGCCATGGCATTTTCTTGGACCCTTCATCTTCTTTTCCTCTTGCGTAGCTTTGTTCCTGTGCTTCCATTTGCTAGAAATGTGTTGTTCTTTTCTAGTCTTCCTGGTAAACATTTAGGCTTATTTATGCCAAGTCTTAGCTTACAAGTCTGCTCTTTGGGGAGTGTCTGATTTTCTGTCAGAGTCAGGCGGTTTTGCACTCAGGGCTTCTTTGGGGTTGTGTCTCACTCCACTGCTGGAGAGAACCCATATTCTCTCTCCTCCCATACCCAAAAGGAAGAAAATCTCCACTGCTTTCAACACACATAGAATAAATAGGACAGATCTAGTGTTTCCAGGCCTTTATCAAGGAGAAAGTCTGGCTGCCAACTTGGTCAGTCTGACACTCAATTACCTCTCAGCGGCAAACACGTTGGAAAATGATGTGTGTCCACTCTTTATCCTCATTCTTCCTGCCTCATGTCTGTGAAACAGCCCTGTAGTCTTTGCAGAGGTGAGCACTTGGGGCCAGTTATATACCTGCCCAGCATGCTTTGTACTGTGATGGACAAAATCTATGTTGAAGGTGCCTCAGGCCTGAGCTGCTTACTGAAACATCATTTACAAAAATCCCTACTTCTTTGGGGTTATGATGTGCTTGCCCAGATAATAAAATTGTATCTCATTTTTCATTTCCCTTGCCATTCTTTAATGTATATGCCAGAAGTCAAAAATCTAAAGGAAATAGAGTAATAGGATTCAGGCATACCAAATGTGTAACATGCATGCTACCATTCATCAAGATGTCAGTCTCCTCTGCTAAACTGTGAGTTTCTGGAAGACTCGGAGGGTATCTTGAGCCTCTGGTGACTTGAACAGGTACAAGCAGAAATATAAGGGTGTATTTAATAAATACATGATCAAAATAGATAGAGATTAACCTGGTCTAGTATAGGAAGTGGATTGGAAAGGGGAAAGAGATGAGATGGGAAGGGAAGGGGCTGGAAGTAATATAAGGAGTGGTTAATAAATAGTAATAGACTCAAGCTAGACCAGCCAGTTTGAAGCCTGAATCTGATACTCTAGCAGCTGTGGTATCTTGACATGTCAAGTTATCTTCTGTGCTCAGTGTCTTCTTCAGTAAAAAGGGAATAATAATAGCATACACCACACCTTTTAGAGGATTAAATAAATGAGTTAGCATTTTTAAAACAATTAGAACAATGTGGGGCTCATATTAAGAATTATATAAATGTTTTTCAACCAATCAATTCATCAACCAATAGTATAGTTAGGGGATGTTGCAATGATATTGATGGTTTGAACCTAAATGGTGACACTAGAATGGGAGATTGGAGGAATGTTAGCAAATGGGGAGGGAAGCATTTGTTACTGAGCCCTCTTTAGAATTAAAGAACTCTGGCTTTCCATCCATGATGCTGATATGGTTATATGAGCTTCCGTAAATCTGACCGTCCAAATGTCAGCTTAGGGGCTTATTTATTTCTTATGATACTCGGAAAGGCAGATATCATTTGATGGGGTGTCTGTCCATTTTGGTCCCTCTTTTGGCTTCATTTTCCTATAATGTTGTGGAAAAACATATAATCTCTGTGCCAAATTATTTGCAAATGAACTTTTTGAGCTGATCATTTTGGAATATTTCAGAAAACAATGCAAATATCTTCATGTCTGAAAGAAAACAATTTTAATGATATAGATATGAAACTATATAGTTCCCATGTTTCTGAGGCAACCAATAAATATAGTAACTATGATTTTGGATTAATAAGGTAAAAAAATTAAGTTAACAAGACATTTTTGTTGTCCTAAACCAGCACACATATGATGCCTTTATATCTTTTATAAGTTGCAAATGGAACCCTTTCTGGGAGGATGGGTTACAAGAAGGCAGCTCTTCTTCCTGGCTGAAGTTGTTTGCCAAACCAAGCTCCCCTTCGCCAGACATGGGGACATGTGCATAAGGCACAAAATGCCAACCACATACTGAGGCCCTGCTAAGCCTTTATGAAAGAAGATGTGAAACCATTCCTGACTAATATTACCTAACTTGGAGTTAGGTTTCAACATAATTTGAATCTGTTAATTAGATAATTGATGACACTATTTTGATTTATTATGAAAAAAATAAACCACAGACATTGTAAGGTGAAGATAGGTTAGAAAACCGTTTATTGGGTATTCTCAATGTACCTGGCACTGAACTAAGCATCTCAATTTGAAATTGAAAGGAGTAAATCAGAGCTCAAATATTTATTTCCTAGTTTAAAAAAAATTACAAAGAAAAACTATTCCCCTCTATCTTAAATAATAACTGTGAAGATTAAACAAGGTAATACAGGTAAAACCATGTAAATCTTGAAGTGTTTTTAAAAACATGTTAATTGTATATTTTTAATAATTCAGAAATTATTTTAAATAAATTTAAATAATAGTAGCAATATTAACAAAAATAATACATTTTGCTTAACCAGAAAAGACATGGTTCATTGTCATGTTTGCTTTGAAAAATAATATAATTTAAGCCTAATTATTTTATTCCCTTTCAAAATGCATGGTTCTTTAGTACAGATTAAGAACTCTAATTTTTTCAATGTGATTTTTTAAAAAATTACAACTGAGCACTTTGCTGTATGGACTTAAGTTCTCTATGTCTCCATTTACCTTAGAGTGAAAGGAAGTATTAATTTATCTATGTCCCTTTCATCAAAGCAATAATCTGATACTTTGTATTTGCATGTATTTTCACTTTGAAAGTGATATAAAAGTACTTTAAAATAAATTTTAACAGACAAGATAATCAGTCTCTACCGATATATTACTATTGAAAAGATTTCTTCCCGTATATCTACAGTTTGTAGATTCTCATAGTTAATTCACAATGTTCTAATTCAATCAACAGAAATAAGGCTTAATTAACATTTTGTTTCCTGAGTTCCTAGCTACTATATAAATTCAGCCCCAGCTAGAAAAAGTACACTGAATTCTGAATAGTGAACACACAATCAAAATACTTACTCATTTTGTGTGTTTGAGAATACTTATTGATGTAAATTATTTACCAATTTCATTGGCTTCAGTGAGTAATTTTTCAATCTCTCATTTTTATTTTGTATGTACATGTGTCCATTCCCATTTAGACCCAGTATAATCTATTCAGGCTGTGTCTATAAAGGTTCTTAGTATGCACTCCATATGCAGCATATTTCAACAAATTTTTCACACCAGAACTGAATTGTAAGCATGTAAAATTTTTGTGAACTGGGCTGTAAAATATCAGAAACAATACACTCTATCCAAGTTGACAGCTGATATCTGATCTGAAAATAGTGTATTTTCCTTCAAATGTCAGTATCCTGTCACTTTGCATTGAGTTGATATAAACAGCTATACAAGAGGAAAAATTTCACTGTGAAAATCTTCTATGAATACAACAACTAAAAAACAAACTAAACAAAAATCAAAGCTCTTCCCATGTTTCTAATATTTGAAATTCTGCCTCACTACAGGAGTGTGATAATCTCTTGCAAATATTTGTAAAATGGTGTATTAGTCTCTGATTGCTGCTCTAACAAATCATCACAAATTTAGTGACTTAAAACAATGCAAATTGGTCTAGAAATCAGAAGTCCAAAATGGGTCTCAATGGGCTACAATCAAAGTGTGTTGGCAGAGCTGTGCTCCTTTTTGGAGGTTCTAGGGGAGTATGGGATAATAAAAAATATTAAGTCTTTGGTTCCTGGCACAGAGCTCTTTAAACCTTTGGGATCTCTTGAGTGATGGGTGTCTTTGGTGTGCTAATGAGATGACTTTTGGGTGAGGGGCTCCTAAATAGCTTCAGGATGGTGACTGGTCACCAGAAAGACAAAACCCTGGTTAAAGAGTTGGCATTTTTGGCTCCACCCCACCCCTGGCCTCCAGGGGGGAGAGAGGGGCTGGAGATTGAGTTCAATTGCTAATGGCCAATGATTTACTCAAGCATGCCTACATATGAAAGCTCCATTATAAACCATGAAACTATGGAGCTTGGAGAGTTTCTGGGTTGCTGGGTTGCTGAACATATCAAGGTTCTGGGAGAGTGAAAGCTCTGCTTGTCCCCCTACCCCATAACTTGCCTTATGCGTCCCTTTCATTTGGCTGTTTTTGAGTTGTGTCCTTTATAATAAAGTGGCCATAATAAGTCAACTGTTTTCCTGGATTTTGTGAGTAGGTCTAGCAAATTATTGAACCTTTAGGAGAGTTATGGGAACACTTGAATTTATAGTCAGCCAGGCAGAAAGGTGAGCATCCTGGGCATTCCATTTGTGGCTGGTGTCTGAAGTAGTGTGGTCCTCTGGGACTGAGACCTTAATCTGTGGGATCTGTGCTAACTCTGGTAGTTAGTGTCAGTATTGAGTTGAAATGTTGGACACCCCGTTAATGTTGGAGAATTGGGGAACTAGTCTTGACACCGTGGAGAATTGGTGAAGACACCATGTATTTGGTATCAGGAAACAAACTTCTCAGAGAGAATCTATTTTCTTGCCTTTCCCAGTATTTTAAGGCCTCTTGCTTCCTTCGCCTCATAGCCCCTTCCATCTTCAAAGCAAGCAATGGCTGGTTTTGTCTGTCCAACATCACATCATGTTGACACAACCTTTTCTGCCACTTCTTCCACATTTAAAGACCCCTTGTGATTACCTTAGCCCACTGGATAATCCAGAGTAATCTTATTTTAAGATCAGTTCTTTGGCAACCGTCATTCCATCTGCTACTTTAATTTTCTCTTGCAATATAATGTAGCACATTCACTGGTTCCAAAGAATTAAGATGTGGATATCTCGGAGGGGGGCTTGAGGGAACACTATTGTATTTACTACAAATACAGTAAATGTAGGGTAAATGTGACTCTTCCGCAAGAGAAATCACTCAATAACCTAAAAATGTAATGCATCACATAAATGCTAGGAGGTTATCCACATTATTCTGCGATGTTGGAATTTTGATATATCAAATGAATACATGAATATGTAAAAAAGAATATCAGGTAAAAGAAGACATGGTTTTAGAGCTCGTTCTGCTCTGCTCTAGTGACCTTGGGCAAATCATGTCAACACTTTGAGTCCCTGCATCAATGGGCATCATAACACCAAGTCATCAGTTCAAAGAGTTATTGAAAGAAGAAAATGAAATAATGTATGTGAAAACAAATGGGAAATCATAGTGCTACACCGTATGTCATATAAACATGCCATTGGCTTGAGTTTAGCAAACTTGGAAAATGAGATTGTTTATTATCATGCTCCTTCCTATTGATTATGCTGTTCAAACTTGCAGGACCAGTAATCGCGGAGACACACTCTTCATTTTTTTTTTTAAAGATTTTATTTATTTATTCAACAGAGATAGAGACAGCCAGTGAGAGAGGGAACACAAGCAGGGGGAGTGGGAGAGGAAGAAGCAGGCTCATAGCGGAGGAGCCTGATGTGGGGCTCGATCCCATAACGCCGGGATCACGCCCTGAGCTGAAGGCAGACGCTTAACCGCTGTGCCACCCAGGCGCCCCAAAGGCACACTTCAAAACCAAATTTCCCCTGCCCCTGCCCTATATCCTCTTCCTTCTATCTACTCTCCACCCTCTTACAGCCCTCCTGCTCCCCTCAGGTTTGGGAGAAGCACAACCAAAAGAAAGAAAATTTTGGAAAATGGTAGAGGTATGAAAAAAAGTGGCAGTTTTGGAGCCACTATTTTTTTCTCATTGGGAGGGGAAAAAGTAATGAGAACTTAGTGAGAGTCTTTAAGAAATTGAAGCTTTAGAGCACAAAGAACGGTGACAGAGTAAGACACAAGCTTAAAGATAAGGGATTTAGTTCAGACCTGTGGTGTAATAGAAAGAGCTGCTACGCGGGGCGCCTGGCTGGCTCAATCAGTGGAGTATGAGACTCTTGATCTCAGGGTTGTAAGTTTGAGCCCCATGTTGGGTTTAAACATTACTTAATAATAAAATCTTAAAAAAAAATAAGAGTACTTGTCTAGAAGAGGGGATATAGGGTGTGGGTCAAAATTTGCCTGCTACCCTGTACAGGGTCTTAGGCAATTCACTTTACTTACTTGAGTCTTAGTTTCCTCATCTATAAAATGCTGAGATTCAATTATAGTGTTGGTTTTTTAAGCAGTGTTTCAAGGAAACTTTAGGATTTGGGGGGAAATAATTCAATGGGATTCTGAAGGGATGAGATGGGTGCCTAACGCAGAGGAAATCTTTAGGATTTAGGGATTCAGAATAAGATTACATTGACTTTTTGGTAAATCATCACAGAATAAACATACTTCTGCTCCTGCTTCTTCCCAAAACTCTAAAGTGACAAGAAAGAATTTTTTTTTTTAAGGAATAAAAACATAAAGACCGAAAGAATGAAAAACAATACAAGAGCAAAAAGAAATTAGACACTGGGGAATTTAGCAGACTCGAGAATGCTTAATTCCAAGTCAGCCTGCTATTTTTACATGAAACCCTCTAGGACTATTTGACTCTTTAGATTATGTCTATGTACCGCCTTTAAGATATATTTTAAAAGGACACATTTGAACAAAAAGTTCTAGTGCCAAAAAATATTGTAAGCCCCTTGACTGGATGAAAGCCCTCCTGGTGTTACTGTTCTCTGATTATACCTTGTACAGTAGGCTGTATTGTGCAGAGTTGTGGGTATTGTACGTTCCCCCAAGTCCTAACACAACATGCTAAATGGGCACACAGCAGCAATACATTCTTCCTGTCAGGACCACATTTTTTTCTGGCATCCTGACTCACAAAAGTCACAAGTGAAGTCTGTGGGAAGCAACAGCGCCCTCTCTGGTGACGAGTCCCATGAAACTCCATGCTCATCAAGTCCTCTGTCAAGTCTTCCATTTATAAATGTCCCTAAGGATTGGAGCCCTAAGTCATTTGTTATAGTAATTCATTAATTGGCATTTCAGAGCCAAGACAACAAGTGTGGCCAAAGAATTATTTCTGATGAGATCAGCAATAGCAAGACTGAAGCAATCTCATTTTAGAAAATATCTAAATGGGGCTCACTCGTCAATGTGTCTCAGATTCTTTCACAGTTTCAAATCTAATGGGCAGCGCTGGGTTTCCTTGAGATAGCATTTCAGTGAAACACTTTTTAATTCATTTTACACCGCTCTTATTAGATTTGTAAGAAGATACACATTATATAAGCACTCCATGGTCACTTGAGAGGAGAGTAGTTACGTGACTCATTTAACAGGCAATTACCTGTTTAGAGAAGAGACAAATACCCTGTGTCTGACAAAGGCTCTGCCTGTATGACATAAACCAAATGTTTGAGACTGTTACGAAGTCCTACATTGAGATCACCTCTGAGCTCTTTATAAAATTCATTAATCTTAGACTGATTAAAAATAGATGCTTAATGGAACTGTTCTGTATCTTGACATCCTGACGGTGACGATGGTTACACAAATCTACACATGTGATAAAAATGTATAAAATTAAACACATACGCACAAGTGCATGTCAAACTAGTGAAATCTGAATAAAGTGGATGGATCGCATCAATGTCAATATCCTGGTTGCGATATTATATTATAGATTTTTAACAATGTTACTGTTGGGGGAAACTGCGTGAAGGGTGGTATAGAGTATTTCTGTATTATTTTTTGCAACTTCATGTAAATTCACAATTGTCTCAAAATAAAAAGTTAAAAGAAAAAGCAGTTGCTACTTTCATTTATTGATTTGGTAAATATGGCCAACTCAGCCTGATGGCTTAGTGTCATCATTGTGATTACATGTACTGTGAGATAAGCCTGTGACTCTGACCAATGGGCAGATGGGCTTCACATAGAAGAGCACCTTCCAACAGGCTTGTGTATTTCAAGAACATCATTGCTGATGGCAGAATTGGGATTAAGATGTGATTCTATTTTCTCCCACCTCTCAAGCAAGGCTTAGAATTAGGATCAAAGGAGTTGGAATGTCACCCTGAATTTATTTCCTAGGAGTGCACTATGATGCAATATACAGTGGTTTTATTCAGCTCTGGGTCAGGTTGATGGAGATATTGGACAGAGGGGCCATTTGACTCTTCTGAGAGCATTCCTGTGGTAGATTGCGTTAATGCTCTTTATTCATGCCCTTTGCCAGATTGCTCTGTAGACCTCCCTCTGTGAATAGAGCTTTGTTCCTATCCCTTGACTCTGGGTTTGGCCTTGTGGCTTGCTTTTGGCAATGAGTTGTTAGCAGACATAAGCAAGGAGAGGCTTGGAAAGTACTTGTGTGGTTGAGCTTGCTCTCTTGTACTTAGACCATCATAAGGGCAAGAACATGCCCACACTAGCCCACTGATCCTAGGAGGATGAGAGAAATGGAGCAGGGCTGCCCAGTTTAACTTTTCTAGCCAAACCCAGCCTGAAGCAGAGTCCCTGGCTGACCTGCAGATTCCTGCATAAACCCAGACCAAAGCAGCTGCCCGTGAATACATGAGTTCTAATAATGATTGTTATTTGAAGCTGTGGATTTTGTGTGGTTTTATATGCAGCAGTAGCTGGTAACCACCAGAATTGTGTTGAATGATCTTTGGGTTTCAGATAGGTGGCTGGTATCCAGAAGATGGGATAGACAGGCAGTGGAGACGGGAGATGTTAATACTCCAGACTTGTAGGAATTAGAACACAAAGTGGCAATCTGGTTACAGAAAATAGATGATGTCAATTATTAAACTGGAGGGAATAAGGTTGGAAGTCATGAATTAACCTGATGCTGAGTCACCTAAGCTTTTGAATGAAATTCATTTGACTAAAGACCACCTGAGGCTGAGCCAGCAGGAGGGGATTAAGTGGCCTTAGCCATAAGGTCTGTGAAAGAAGAAATAAAGCAGGTAGTTTTAGCTTTCATCTGGAGCAGGAGGCAGAAAAAAATTTTTTTTTCCTGTAAAGCACCATATAACAAGTATATTTGGCTTTATGGACCATACAATCTCTGTCACTATTCAATGTGTGTGTTATAGCACAAATTCAGCTGTAGGCAACATGCAAACAAATGAATGTGATTGTGTTCTAATAAAACTTTATTTACAAAAACAGGCGGTAGTGGGAATTGGCCCTCAGGCTATAGTTTGCCTACCACTGATCTCATAATTGTATTTTATCAGTGAATAAAGTATTTAAAATTAATTATTTGTGAAAAATGTAAGATAAAGATGGCAACTATGTGGCATGTATGCCTAAAGTTTTCCCGTTGAGCCAACATAGCTCATCTGTCCTGGAACCCGTTGCTCCAGCTTGGAAATGTCCTTTGAAGTCTTCATACCACAGCAATAGATGCAGTCACTATCAATCTATCATTGTTTGTAAGCTACGCAAAGGAAAAAATAGTAGGAAATATATTCCAACATTAATTCAAATACTTATTATAGTAGCCACAGAAAAATAGCACCATTTTAAAGAGTAATTATGAATGTAAAGGTAACTCTTCTGACAATAAATTGGAGGTAACTGTAGTAGGATAGTAAATAACAATAGTAATAGAAATACTAAAATGAGTTTGTAAGAATTGTTTAATGTTGTATTATACGAACACATTTGCTTTCAACTTGAACATATTTGCTTTTGGAATTGTGAGGCTTGGGTTGGGGGGGACATGGTAGGGAACATGAAGACCCACACAGATGCCTCTGGTTAAGGTAATACCTGGGATCCAGATCTGTAAAAAAGAGAGCCAGGGCAGGGCAGGGGGCATAAAATCAGGTAAGTTCCTTGGCAGGATGACCCATGTATTTAGCTCGACCATGTGCTATGGACAAGACATGATAGTAAGACAAATTGGATAAGAATCCTGGTATCTCATTCCCTAACTTCAGTAGACAGGAATATAGTCCTTGTCACAGAGCTATGATGGCTGTAGGTAGAAGAAAGTTTGCGGGAGAGCTGAAAGCATTGGAAGCCATTTTGGGGAAATCTGTCAAAATGGAAAAGTATTTTCTCCTTAATGTTCCAACAAATCCAATATGGATTATTGATCATGGTTTTGGTAGTTTCACTGTGCACTGGGCCTAAGTTATCAGGCATGTGTTGACTTCTGCCCAGGTTTTAATTTTGCTATCAATTCCAAGGCACCCTAGCTTTTAGCCAAGGGGTCTTTGCTAACAGGGTCTGAATGTGCTGCATCTGGTGTACCAGTAAGTTACAACAATGGCCTTTTGGACTAACAATGGGACTATCTCATTGCAACCATTCTTGATGGCACTACCATCCCTCGGTATTGTCTTGTGAATAGCTGGGATCCTGCAGGTTAATCTCACCAATCTCTCCCTCCATACTTTGGTAAAGAAAATCAGCCTGGAAACTTGTGAGATATTACATTATTTGATCAGTCTGCAGTGGAGGCTGGGGTATTCAGGTATTGATACTAGAGAAGAGGTGGTGATGCTAAGAATAAAAGTTTGGGGAGTGCATGTGGCATGAAATAATTAAATGTATAAGGTTATTCCTTTGGAAAGAATCCCCCCAGAAGGCTTAGAATAAATAAGAAGTGTAGAGCTATAACTTTTGAATGAGTGCATGGAATTTTCTGATCCCTGTAATAACAGAAAGGGTTTTAAACATCAAGGTGGATGAGGTTCCCTTGGTTTGGAGGAGTTACTGGGGTCTTAGGATGACATGGGAGTATGATCAGGAAAGCTATGATTGATTTGCATTTCTCCAATTCATAGCTAATTGAAAGGCAGAGATGTGAGAAGCAATTGATGCTAATTGCCTTGAGCAGGGCTAGACTGATATTTCTATTTATCTCCACTCTTTCTTTGACACCTCTCCTATATCATCCCTACACTGCATAGCTTCATGAATGAGAATAGGGAAAAGAAAAAGACCTCTCCTTTCTTGTCTTTCTGTTCCAAATCCTGATCATCCTGTCCGAAGTGGCTGGTCAGACCAGTCACAGGTGAAGTTGAATCTACCAGGGACAGGTGTCTATAAATTAATATATTGTCTTCTCCACTAAGTCTTAAGCAGAAAGTATCCATCAAAAGGGCAGTTATTCCCAGTATATTAAGATTTGAAGTTTCTAGACAGAACTTAGAGGGGCCTCCAGGACAGAGTTCCATTTACCTGGATTTGACCCAATTTCCCAGCCCTTTTACTTCCAGTATTCTTCTCCCCACTCTCTCCACTCCTGGAAGGGGGGCAAAGAGAGGAGCGCTCAGGGCTATGGGACCAAGAGTTAGGGAAATTAAAAAAAAAAGTGAATACCACTCATGTGTGAGGCTTCTGGAGGAGTCTTTGCAAGACAAGAGCTGGATTTTATTTGTCATAAAGCCTTTCAGTAATTAGGTTCCTCATATGACTCACACACTTGTAGTCTGGCCAGCTAACAGAACATCTGTTCACAGAAAAGTGGTGAAGTATGCAAAGTCCTACTGTTAATTGTATTTCTACTCTACCTTTTTCATTTTCCTTCCAGACTGGAAGCTCAGGAACTTTCCTGGTTCTTTTATTAAGAAAATGATCAGCAAGGTAAAGATGTAAAATTCATTGAGTCTGAATGAAATGCAAGAAATTATTATTATGAAATAGTCTACCTAATTAATAATATTGTTAACTTGAACTTCATGTCTAGTTGAGAGCTGACTGAACGTAACCTAAATACAAAACAATAAAGCTTGTCTAGGGAAATTCATTTTAAAGTTTATAAATGCTATTTTCCTCAGCCCATATGCCTGTTGGTAAATCATTCATTTTCAATGATCTAGCCATTATAGACTATGTGATGATTTTTCTGTGTTATTGTGGGCATGACACATGGTATACCCCCATCTGGGGACATCACGTGATGCGTGTTATGACCGAGTAGGTGGGACAACCAGTTTCTTTAAAATGAAGTCTACCGGATAGAAATTTAGAGGGAAAATAATCTGCAAACTTTAAAATGCCAAATATTTACATCTTTATTAATGATCATATGGTCTTTCTCTCTCTAAAATCCTATAACTGTACATTTCACCATGGTTGTAAACACAGTGTGTACATATGGCTTTGTGTTTTGCTTTCCTCACCTAACATATCGCATGCATATTTCCATAATAGAATATGCCATATAATTTTAAAGCCCACAGACGGTTCAACATATTGATGTATTTAGTGAATATTCTAATACTTCTCTGTTCTGAAGCTAATATCCTAACATCTGCCAATTGGAAGTAATTTTTAACTGAATTAAATATGTATGTACTTGTTTCCCAGGACACACAAACCTGAAAGATGCAAGACAGTATGTTAATACTTCTCACTAAGAATAGCCATTAGCTCTGGGGCCCACCACTAGGATTCTGGACCCCAAACCTCAAGTCCCTCTCTTGTGATAGCAGAACCCCTTTGATGGTTGACACATATTTTTGGAGAGACATTATCACTTCCTTCTTTGCCCCCATATGGTTCTTTATCTGCTAGACATTGAGCACACTTAGTATCTTTCTATTGTCCCCTCACTGCCTTTTCAGCTTTCTGAATGTTGGTATTTCTTTCCTTGTTGTAGTCTCAGTTGCACTAAGACATGGAAAGTTACTGTCCTGAAGAGGGGGAAGGAAAATCTTTCCACCCTTGATAAAATTACTTTTTGGTCTTGGCATAGGATGGGCATTCATTCATTCATTCATTCAACAAATGGTAATGAGAATTTCTGAAGGCTTTGGTCCCATGCCTGGCATTGGGGATATAATGGTGGCCGTGCAGATATAGTCTCTCCCTCATAGGGCTTACAGTCTTGGAATTTTCTTTCGTTAATTCACGTTAGTAGGGTTGTTTTATCATGTGACTTTCCTGAGGGCAAAGAGGAAAGCTCAAATTCCTGCCCTCCTTCAAGGAATTCTTCACTTTCTTGTGTGTTTACTCAGTATACCCCAGCACACTAGCTACTAAAGGATAAAAAGACCTTCTAGAGGGATTCAGATAGGGCTTAATTTCTGGCTTTATCTTGAGCAGATGACCTTCTTAATTTCTTAGTGAAGAGTAACAAAATATGGTACCCCAAAAATTGGACTGTAGGAGCTCAGGGCATGCCAGTCCCCAAAATGCCACTTTGGTATATTGATTATTCTGAGCTGTAGACACATGAAATACAGCAAATGGAGGAGAGGCTTTCTCTGAATTTCCTGTCTTTCCCTAAACAGGTCCTTCAAGACAAATGTAACTGTCATAAATCTTGTCTCCAGTAGTTTCATCAATGAGAGTCATCTTGTCACAGGAGAAGAGGCTAGAAGTTGACACCACACCCAGACAAACTGTCACAAACTATCATGCCTCCTATCTATTCTTCTAAGGGTCCATTTATCTTTCCTAAAGACCATTCCTTCTCCCGTAAGAGGCCTACATCTCTAATCCTTTTCCCTAGGAAGATGGTAATTCACTTTACATTCTAAGCCTCCTGGGAGCTACTCATTTTTTCCCCTGAGCATCCCCATGAATATGTGAGGTACTCATGTGAATAAAGTTGTTTGTTTTTCCCTTGTTAATCTGCCTTTTATTACAGGGATCTCAGCTAAGAACTCAAAAAGGTATAGGGAAAATCATTTTTTCCTCCCCTACCAGAGTCAAAAGAGAAAACACTATAACCTTTCAGGTTCTTGAGGACACATTTAAAAGTGTCCTGGCATACAGTCAGTTAACATAAGATGAGTTCTTTTTTCCTGTGTCTCCTTTTTTCCCTTGTAAGCTTGTATTTTTCCTTGTAATTATTAAAGAGTTGATAATCTACTCCTTAACATCAAAACTAATTTTAATGTTAAATAGATTTTATATCCCAATATCAAAATTATATATCTATATATAGATATAGATATGAATAATATATATGATTTCATGCAACAACCTAACTCTTCAGAATCTGATAGAAGAAATCAAGGTAGTATTCATAATAAAAACAACACAGTGTTTATGATAACAACAATAAAAACACAATATTTATAGGGGTTTACTCATATGTCATCTCCTCTCATCTTTACTATAATCTTGTGATGCAAGATTCTTATTTTTATCATCACCTTCACAAAGACTCAAAATTAAGGTAGCTGACAGAATAAAGCAGTATGAAGTGATAGATATAGGATTTGAATCTGATGTCTTCTGATTGTAAATCCTAGATTCCTTCTCCTATATGTGCTGCTCATGTTTGCAAATAATCGTATAAGCAACAAGCTTTCCCTTATAAAAGGTACAGAAGTATGTATCAAAACTTATGGGACAAAACCTTAGATTTTCCGCACTGTCCTCCCCTACCTGTCTCACATGCGGCACGGAGACACAAACACACACATTGCACTTACATAGTTGTAGCAGAGTAGAGCTTCATACCTTTTATTATGGCTACACGTTGTCACATGTTTTTGTGCATGTATTTCTTTATAGACCCTTTAAAAAGTCCTATGACATTCCTAGTCCAGTCTAGCAGGCTCTTCCAAAATGACGACTTCTGAAAGAATAGACTGGATTTTTAAAACAATTTAATTTTTCATTTTGAAGGATTGATTTAATCAGGACCAGCATTTATTTAATACTTATTGAACAGTTATGCTTGAAATTTTGTGGCATGAAGCAACATGCATTAATCTATTTGGCTGTTAGCTTATTTCACAAACCTTTAAGAATGGTGCCACTTGTTTTTGCTGTACTTCAAGTTGTCTTCCACCAGCAAGGAAACTCAGCCACTGACTACAGTAAGGTATGGACACAGGAGTGGGTAGAGCGAGGACTGTGGTGATGGCAGAGAGGAAGGAAATACATCACTCAGAGTGAAAGAGCAAAAAAAGAGAAAAAGGATTTTAGTGTTAGTTGGAGAATTGAATGAACTACCATGAATTCTGGTTAAGAGGAGGGTTTTGTGCTCTATTCAGCAACCCCCATCTCTACCTCCATACCTTCTGCCTCCACATATTTCATAGATTTGAACAAGCAGCTGGAATCAACTGTGGGGAAAGAAAGGGCCTCACCATTGGTAGGTAAAGACATGATCATGTTACTGGTTGGAAGAGAAGAGACCCCATAAACAATGAAAAATCCCCATTTCAATAGGAAATTCAGCCAATGTCCTGAGCAAGGGGTGGGCTGCAGCAATGATGTGGGAACTCTTGTATGGGCAGCTTTCACGAAATCCCTTCTTGACAAGGAGTCTGCCATGGGTTGGAAGAGGCCTCAAAATGGAGCCAGGGTTCTAGAGATTAGGGGGCAAGGGCCTTTCAGACCAAGAGAAAGATTACTGTGAGCCACACATGTCGTATTACTGGAACGATTAAACCTTAATAAGTTAGGTTTGTGGTTAGTTACAATGAGTATCCTTCTAGCTGCACTATCACCTACAAATTTTGGAGTGATATGAAGATAAA
>NC_048226.1:34013019-34151785 GCF_002007445.2 Ailuropoda melanoleuca
AAAAAAAAAAAAAAGAAAAAAGAAAAGAATAAGAGATATTTTCTCAAGAGACTAGGAAGGGGCTTTATATCCTAACAGTCTGAGCTTCACTCACTCGGAGTTGCTTTAGACCTAAAGATACACTGAATATCTTCAGGAGTCAAATGAAAGAGAGAACTGACTGATCCTCATGTCAGGGCAGTAAGGAAGGTTGTGTAGGCTATGCAAACGCCATATGCAAAAATGATAACCATGAAATCACCAGTTGTGAATTTTATATGAAATATCCACATTTGTAATTGCTGGCAATTGTTAATACCAAGGAGGTCAGCACTTTATTGACCAATGAAGCACATCGGTGAGCTAGATCTTCCCTGTTGACAGTGGTGTTTAATTGTTGGCCCAAGGCCTGTGGGAAGATTAAGCTACGATGCTCTGAGAAAGGAAGCTGAAGGGGAAGCCACGGACTGAGAGCTAAAGAAAGGAAAAGTAGCTTCTTTGGAAGAGAGAGGAACAGGGTACTTGGAGATTTCCCAGGTGTAAGAATAGTAGGTCCCCCTCAAATTCAGGGACCCAGACGTAATACTCACATGGGAATAGTGGTATGGACGCACATAAACATGTTACTCCTACATGCTTTTGCTTTCGGTACATTGGTGCCCTTCAATATCAGTGCTGCTGTGAGCATCAAATAGAGCCTGACTGATTGTGACTAAGGATGGAAGCAACAAAGATTGGCCAGAGGAGTCCACTGTGGACTGGAAAACAGGTTCCTTCTTCATTTTCCTGGGACTTGCATGATCCAGTGGAGGAGGGAGAGTTTCAAAACTGACTGGCAATGGAGTTTTCGCAAGCCCCAGCAAATGCAAGGACTCAGCCAGATTGAACTAAATCAGAGTATTTTAAAAGAAATAGGACGTATCGTTTACAGGAAGTGCTGTTGCAGTGCAGTTAGAGAGTCGGTACTGTGAGAAGTAGAAGCTCAAGCTAAGGGAAGAAGGAGAATGCGCCATAATTCCAACGATCAAGATCCCGAGGACTTCTCTTCAGCTCCCTCCAGACTAGGATCTCTGGGTCACGCGTCCCTGGTCTTGGACCACTGACATCCCGTCAGTCGTGTTCTCTTCGCAATGTTTTACCAGGTGTAGAGTTCCTGAGCACAGGGTTTGGAGTTAGCCTGGATTTGAATCCCGCCGAGCTGCTCTGTTGTCAACTTCGACATTTAACTTAGCTGTTTAACTTCTGCCAAATGAAGATAATAGCAGCTCTTGTGCAAATTAAATGAATTTTTAGGGGCACCTGGGTGGCTCAGTGGGTTCGGCATCTGCCTTTGGCTCAGGTCACGATCCCGGAGCGCGTCGGGCTCCCTGCTCAGTGAGGAGTCTGCTTCTGCCTCTGCCTGTCACCTCACTCATGCTCCCTCTCTCTCTCTCAAATAAATTTAAAAAAATAAAATAGAAAAGAATAAAATAAGACAATTTTTAGAGCAGTGCCTGGCATTGTGTCCCAGAGCAAGCATTCAATAAGGTTAACTCTTCTAAGCACTATTATGATCACTGCCAATTTCATCACTATAAATCAGGCTTTAAGCACTTATCACCCAAGCAATCAAATTCTAACATCTCACTGCTTTACTTCCAATTTTTTGGTATCTTCCTTGTACTAGCTTAGCAGCATGCACCTAAAATACAGTTTTGATCATCTTCTTCAAATTTAAAGAACTTCACTACCTCTTCGTTTTCAAAACGAATCATTTTCAAAAACATGTAATATTTATTTGTAGCTTACATTTTGGCCTTTATGTCTATAGCCTCATCCTCCTCTATCACTCTCCCTCTTTTGTCTTAAGTGGGTGGTCCCCTAGGCAGGGTCTTGCCCTTCACACTTCCACTTGAATAACCTTTTAAAAAAATAAATTTGAACTAATCTTTCCACAGATTAAAACATTTCATGACCTTTTGATAAAATCAATCTTTTTCAGAGAAAAGAATATTGGGAGAGAGAGAACATTTGCTTCACACATTTAGGTGCCAGGCATGGTGATGAAACCTTCACAAATATTGTCCCAAATGTCCCATTTAGCCCTCATACAGTATGGCAACCCAATTGAAACTGGAACCCTCAGTGTTTTGAACACTTGATGATAGTTGAATAAAAAGAAGGTGGATTAAGGATGGGCAGCACAGTATGTTCTGAGATGTTGTCTCACAGATGATGTTATCTGAGAGTGAAAAACCCAAGACTTTAGAAAATGAAGAGACGTCAAACCATTATGTGGCTGTCTTATTGAACATGGAGCTAGACCACATTCTTGTGGATAGAGCTGCGGTGTGGTTGGAGGTGAAGTAGGCTGATGAATCATAAGTCATACTTAATGAAATTGAACTTCTCAAAGAACTAGAGCAAGAACAAAGGTACAAATAAACAAAGGAAGAGCACTCAAAGGGATCTAAAAAAGCACTTTTAAAAAGACCTCTTAAAGCTAAAAACTATGACTTTTGAATAAAAAAATTTTAGTATGTTAATTGAAATAAAGGTTGATCTTTGATGAATAGTAAATTTTGATAGATGATAGATAGATATAGATAGATAGATGATAGATAAATCTATGCTTCTATGTGTATCAATGCTGCAATCATTATTTATGCCTCTATCTGTCATCTATTTAAAATTAATCAAGAACTTTGAAAGCATACTACCAATGTTTATTTAAGGTCAAATAATTGACCCTATCTGTCTACCTATTTTTATCTATATTTGAAAATATTCCAGAACTTTGACTACTACTAAGTTACCCATTTGAGGACAATTGACTTTAATCAACAGCAAATGAGGCCACACGTCGGGGACCTTGAGACCAGTGCAAATCCTCAGAAGAGGAAAAAATTGTGAGCTAGGAATATATATATGACTTAATAAATATAGAGTTTCTGGAAATGTATAATATGAGTTTAAGAAAAACTTTGAAATGGAAGAGACATAACAAGATAAGTTCGGTTAAGTGCAGATTTGTCCTAGCAAAGCATAGGAATTGTGATGAGGGAGAAAACTGGGTGAAACCTTTCCAAATTCCTCACTGAAAAGAGGGAAAAAAGTAGGGGAGAAGAATAATAAAAGGGAAAATAGTCTATGTTATAAAAAGCATAGGAAAGAAGTGCATTATAACACTATCCTATGTGGTAGCTATTAAAAAATCATTTCAAAAGTTTTCAAGGGCTGGCGCCTGGGTGGCTCAGTCAGTTAAGTGGCTTCGGGTCAGGTCGTGATCCCAGGGTTCTGGGATGGAGCCCCTGCTGAGTTCCTTGCTCAGCAGAGAGTCTGCTTTTCCCTCTGCCCCTCCCCTGCTCGTGAGCTCACGAGCTCTTTCTCTCTCCCTCAAATAAATAAAATCTTTTTTTAAAAAAGTTTTCAGGGAAGAAAGGAAATGAAGAGTAACTACAATCAATTCAGTTAAAAGAAGGGACAAAGAAAAATAATTTTAATAAATAATCCACATAAATGGAGGGGTTGGTTTTAATATTTTTTAATATTTTGATATCTCTAAAATCAGATACCATCATGATTCTTAAAGATAAAAGTTAAAATGAATAAAAAAAGAAAAATCTGTACTTGATCATGAAAACCAGTAAGTTCTTAAAATTATATGAGTTTTCTCTGTCATAATATAACAAAAATGTTAAAAATAAATACAGAAGGTGACTGAAATATATTAAATACTTAGAAATTATACATTTTCTGATTAAACAACAAATGCAAAAATTATTTTTTTTTTTTAAAAACTAATGGATGGGGACATCTGGGTGGCCAAGTCAGTTAATCATCTGCCTTCAGCTCAGGTCATGATCCCAGTGTCCTGGGATCAAGTCCAGCATCAGGCTCCCTGTTCAGTGGGGGGTCTGCTTCTCCCTCTCCCTCTGCTTCTCTACCTCCCCTGCTCATGCTCTCTCTCTCTCTTTCTCTCAAATAAATAGATAAAATCTTAAAACAAAACAAAAAAACCTGATGGATAATTGAATGCTCAGTAAAACAAAAAACAAAAAAAGTGTATGGAACATACTGAAAGTGGTGTATCAGGAAGACCATAAATTAAAATGTCTGTATTCATAGAGAAAAGAGAAGAGGAGACTAATAAAATAGATTAAATCTTTGCAAAACTGAGAATAGAAAAAGTAGAGGGCAAAAATAGAAGACTAGAAATGTGAAAGGAGATAAAGAGCCATTAGAGACAACTAACACATCTCATTGAAAGAAACAAAAATTTGGGAGAAATTGCACATTTCCCTGTCAACATATTGTCAGGGTATCAAACTTGATGTTAGAACAAACGGAAAATTTGAGTAGGCTCATTACCACTGTAAAAGTTAGAAAAGTGGTTGAAGTTATTATTTTAAAAATGCATAAGACAGATGGTTTCGGAGTAAGTTTTATCTAACCTTTAAAGAACAACTGATTCTAAGATTATTCAAATTATTGCAGATGGAAGACTCTGTGGTGGCTAAAATCAGCATTAAAAACACACCTGAAGGGGTGCCTGGGTGGCTCAGTCAGTTAAGCATTGGCCTTCAGCCCAGGTCATGATCCCAGGGTCCTGGGATTGAGCCCTGCATGGGGCTCCCTGTTCAGTGGGGAGCCTGCTTCTCCCTCTCCTCCCAGCTCCCGCTACCTCTGTCTCTCTTTCTCAAATAAATAAATAAATAAATAAAAATAAATAACTTAAAAAACACACATCTGGATATATCAACTATACTTCAGTTAAAATAATAATAATAGTACACATTTGAAAGTTAGAAAAAAGATCTGGAAAAGAAAAACAAATATGATATTATATACCAACCTCATTTATTAATAAAGCTACAAAAATTTGAAGTAACACTTAGCAAATGGAATCTCACAATTCATTACAAGAATATGCTGTGAGCAAGTAAGGTTTATTTTAAAAAATGCAAGGGTGGTTTGATATCAGGAAACCTATCCAAATAATCAATTGTATTAATAAATTAAAAGAGAAAAAAACACGGTATCTCAAGAGACTCTTCTCAAAAAAATACATGTATTAAATCCTGCCACTACTGCTAATGAAAACTTTAAAAGAAATAAAAGAGAACAATTTATTTGCAATAAAGGCTACCAATCAAAAATTAAAGACAAATATCTAAAATGGTAATCACCAAAATCATTTTAATTAAGATTAGGAAATATACTGGAATTCCTAATAAGATAATACTAATTATCATTGCCTTTGAGGATTTAAGAAACGCAAGATAACAAAAAACAATAAATGGCATGTTTGAGAAGAAGGGATAGTTTTATTTCTTCTTCCTGTTGATATTATTGCATACCTAGAAAATAAAAAAATCCTCTGGAAAATATTGCGATTCTTCAGATAGTTTCATAATAGGAACAAATACAAGATTAATATCCAAAGTTAACAGCTTTTCTACACTCTAGCAATAAATGCCTAAAAGTGAAAATTGAAAATGGTATGCTATTTACAACGGGGACCAAAAAAACCTCTGAAATATTAAGAAATACATCCCACAAAAAATTAACTATCTACACTGAAAAACTATGCCGGATGAAAAACATGAAGTGAATCTGAATAAATCAAAAACCATATGTACTTGAACAGGAAAATCTAATATCTTAAAAATATTCTCAGAGTTATATATAAGTTCAATGTAGTTCCAATGAGCAATTCAAGAGACTCATTTGAACGTGAATAAAACGGTTAAAGTTTACAGTGAACAGTTAAGTATCTTAGAAAAAAGATAAGATTATGAAGATAAGAAATTGAGGATACTTGCATACCAGATATTAGAAGATACTACATATCCATCAAGACAATATGGAATTAATATATGAATAAATTAATATATGAATAAATATATCAGGCAAATACAGAATTCAGAATTAGATCCTTGACATAAAAAATGCACATATTAAAAACATTTGAAAGAAAAGGATAAACTGGGGCCCTGGATGGCTCAGTCAGTTAAGTGCCTGCCTTTGGCTCAGGTCAATGATTCCATGGTCCTGGGATCAAGTCCTGCATCAGGCTCCCTGCTTAGTGGGGAGACTGCTTCTCCCTCTCCCTCTGCCCCTACCCACCCCCTGCTCTTGATCTCTCTCTAGCTATCTCTCTCTCTCTCAAATAAATAAAATCTTTAAAAAGGAAGTGTAAATCGTCACAACTTGTTTCATGAAGAAATGGTAAATGAATCCATCTCATATCATATATAAAAACATTTTCAAAATAGATTTAAAAACTTTTTATCGTATGTATTTATTTTCCTTTACTTTTTTTGCATCATGGTTTAAGTGTAATGTTTAATCTTCATTCCCTGTTTACCCCATCTCCCCAAGCCACCTCCCCACTGGTAACCAACAATTTGTTCTCTATAGTTAAGAATCTGTTTCTTGATTTCTCTCTCTCTTTCTCTTTGCTAATTTGTTTTGTTTCTTAAATTTCACATATAAGTGAGATCATATGATATTTGTCTTTCTTTCACTGATTTCGCTTAGCATTATATTCTGTAGCTCTATCCATGGCAATATTTCATTCTCTTTTTATGACTGAATAATAGTTTGTTGTATATATATGCTGCATTTTCTTTATCTATTCATCTACCAATGGACACTTGGTCCACTTCCATAGTTTTTGGTGGTTATTTTAAATGATGCTGCAATAGACAAAAGGGTGTATACATCCCTTTGTATTAGTGTTTTTGTATTTTTTGTGTAAATACCCAGTAGTGTGATTACGGGGTCATAAGGTAGTTCTATTTTTAACTTTTTGATGAATCTCCATACTGTGTTCCACAGTGGCTATACCAGTTTGCATTTCTACCAACATGCAGGAGGGCTCCCCTTTCCCCACATCCTTGTCAACACCTGTTGTTTCTTCTGTTTCTGATTTTAGCCATTCTGACAAACGTGAGGTGATATCTCACTGTAGTTTTGATTTGCATTTCCCTGATGATGAGTGACATTGAACATTTTTTCATGTGTGTTGGCCATCCCTATGTCTTTGGAGAAATGTCTGTTCATGTCTTCTGCTCATTTTTAATTGGATTATTTGTTTTTTGAGTGTTGAGTTTGATAAGTTCTTTATATATTTTGGATACTAACCCTTTATCAGATATGTCATTTGCAAAATCTTCTTCCGTTCCATAGGTTGCCTTTTAATTTTGTTGATTGTCTCTTTCACTGTGCAGAAACTTTTATTTTGATGTAGTCCCAATAGTTTATTTTTGGTTTTATTTCCTTTGCCTCAGGAGACATACCTAGAAAATTGCTACTATGGCCAAGTCAGAGAGATTACTGCCTGTGATTTCAGATTTTATTTTTCATGTCATTTAGGTCTTCCATCCATTTTGAGTTGATTTTTGTGTATGGTGAAAGAAAGTGGTCCAGTATCATTCTTTTGCATGTGGCTGTCCAGTTTTCCCAACACCATTTGTTGAAGAGACTGTCTTTTTCCCATTGCATATTCTTTCCTGTTTTGTCAAAGATTAATTTACCACATAGTGTGGATTCATTTGTGGGTTTTCTATTCTGTTCCATTGTTTTATGTGTCTATTTTTGTGCTAGTACCATACTCTTTTTAGCACTGCAGCTTTGTAATAAAGTCCAGAATTGTGATTACTGCAGCCTTGCTTTTCTTTTCAAGGTTGCTTTAGCTATTCAGGGTCTTTTGTTGTTCCATACAAATTTTAGGATTATTTTTTCTAGCTCTGTGAAAAATGCTGTTAACCTTTTGATAGCGATTGTATTAGATCTGTAGATTGCTTTGGGTAAAACAGACATTTTAATAATATTTGTTCTTCCAAAACATGAGCATGGAATGTCTTTCCATTTCTTTCATCAGTGCTTTATAGTTTTCAGACTACAGGTCTTTCACTTTTTTGGTTAAGTTTAGTCCTAGATATTTGATTGTTCTTGGTGCAATTGTAAATGGGATTGTTTTCTTAATTTCACTTTCTGCTGCTTCACTAAAGATTCCCGTATGTTGATTTTGTATTCTGTGACATTACTGAATTAATTTATCCATCCTAATAGTTTTTTTGTTGGAGTCCTTAGGGTTTTCTATATATACTGTGTCCTCTGTTAATAGCAAGAATTTTACTTCTTCCTTTCCATTTTAGATCCCTCTTATTTTTTATGTTGTCTAATTCCTGTAACCGGGACTTCCAGCACCATGTTGAATAAGAGTGGTGAGAGTGGACATCCTTGTCTTGTCCCTAACCTTAACGGAAAAGCTCTGTTTTTCACCATTGAGTATGATGTTGGCTGTGTGGGTTTTTCATATAAGGCCTTTATTATGTTGAGGTATGTTCCCTCTGGACTTACTTTGCAGAGGGTTTTTATCATGAATGGATGTTGTACTTTGTCAAATGCTTTTTCTGCATCTGTTGAAATGATCATATGTTTTTTATCCTTTCTCTTATTGTTGTGATGTATTGCAGTGATTGTTTTATGAATATTGAACCACCCTTGCAACCCAGGAATAAATCCTACTTCAAAGGATGAAATTGATGAAAAATTCAAACATACAAAGTAATATAATAAAAGGAAATATCCTTGCAGAAAATCTAAATCCCTACATATACTAGTCAGGAGTACCAGAGATCTCCCTAGATCAGACTCCATTCTCAAGAAGTTATAAAATGAGAAAATATGTATTTATATACTGAATATAGGAAAATTATAAAATTTTACATGGCAAAAATCTTAACAGGCAAAAAGTGGATGTGGGTAAAAATATTAATCTATTGATTCAAAGGATTAATTTTGATAATATAATTATATCCTTACTGATGACAAGGAAAAAAAAACCCAAAATGAAACAATAGACATTTGGCCTGAAGAACAAATACCAGCATGTGAACTGATGCTCAAAATTCACCAGTGGTCAGATTAGAAACAATTATAAAAGACTGTAAGATCCACAACTGGTGCTGGTGTCAGGAAAATGTTATTCATATACAATGCAACAAGAAGTGTAAGGAGTTAGACATTTCCTATTCAAATTTATGTTATCTAGACTTTAATTCAGAAATTTCTCTCCTGTGGATATATTCCATAGAAAGTTATGTGCCAAGTTGGAAGGACATATAAAAGGATCTTTATTTCAGTATTGGACACACTGGCCAAGATTTGGAACTAACAATAGGGAACACTAAAAAAATTGGGATACATGTGCAATATGGAATATCAAGCAGGCTTTATTTAAAAGTGAGAAAAGAAAGAAGAAGAAAAGATTATATGATATGATCTAGTTTTTCTAAAATAACTGGACCCTAAATTACAGATATGATTAAATAGCTCTATTATCGGTATGATTCAATTGCTTGTCCTAAAGTCCTGGAGAGGAGATGGAAGGGAAGGCCATACATCTCTTCCCCACAAAATACTCAAAATAACAATTAAAGCATGTGTATTATGACTCATTTATGGTATCTGCACATGATGTAGGCATCCACTATTCCCATAGAAAACAATAGAGGTGGCCTTCTTAGTTATGTAAAAATCCATTTATTTTAGTGTCTAATGCAAAGCACAAATAGATAGTCATTCAGAAAGTTCATGTTTGTTATCTTTATCCCAGGGTTGGAGATTCCAAATGGCCTTTATTTTTTCCTTATTTAATGTATATTATTTGATGTTTTTTAAATGCCTATCTATTATTTGTATCTTAAACAAACAAAAACAACCATTTTTTATTGGCGAGTGGGGAAGAAAGAGCAGCTACTATACTTAAATACCCCAAATTTAGCTTTCCTTTTGTAACTATCAATTTACTCTCAGTCTCACTTAAGAATGTTTTGGTTTTCTCATCTGAAGCTCAAAATTATAGTGCTTATACCTCACTCTTTAAATGGTCTCTCTCCTAAGAAAAATTCTGTCTTCATGAATGGTCGTTGTCACTATTTGCAGTGTTGGATTTGGTGTTCTTCACATCTGTAGCACGAACTCCCTGCCCACTCCCGTCCTGTTGCAACCTCTAACCAGCCATGTATTAATATGAGAGGGTAACTTAATATCATTGATCTCTAACTTAGTTCTGCAGTCATGGAGCTACTGATCTAAATGCTAAAGAGAAAATATCAATGATCATGTCTGTTGGGGGAAATTATGTGATTTATGTTAACCTTCATTGTTTAAAGCCATAATATTGTCAGGATATATGACTCACATCCCTGTTGCTAAACAAATAACCCTTCATTAAATCTAAAGTGAGTAGTACCATGCAATCAAGAGCTGCAAAGAGTTTATTTACTTGGCTCTTTTCATTGTTGTTTAATAGCACATTTGTGGCCAGTTTTATTGTTCAAAACATCTTCATGAGATATTATTTTAAACAGAAAATTGATTGTAATACGGTTATCTAAATTATCTAGCCGTAAGATCTATCTTAAAATTTTGCACAGATAAGACTATTTTAGCAAAATTAAGTAGAGAAAATTGTGGCAAAACATGCAGCAATAATTTATTTTGCAAAACAAAAAGCGTATAACTGCTCTCTAATTACTAGCCTTTGAGGCATTTACAGCTAAATTAAAATCATCATTAGCTGTTAAGTGTGTTTGCTTTGATTAGTTCCTGTTTTATGAGGTTTTAGGCAGAAGTAATTTTGTGGTATTGTTATTAATGAATTTAATGTTAAGTGGGGGAAAAAGTTTTGTTATCTGACAATTATTGACCCTGGTATTAGTTTAAATTTTGTCAAAGTCACTGAGATCCTCCCTAATATATTTACCAAGTATTGAAAATGACTATATTCAAAGGAAAGGGTCTTTTCAAAGCTAATGTAATGGAAAAAAAAGAAAATAAATCCTTAGTCCCTTAACTGCTACAATCCAATAATACAGTAACATAACAGAAAGCATGGGCAGTCCTGTTCAAAACCATATCTCATCACCGCTAAATTGGACTAGTAACTTAGCTGACAGAGACTGGTGGTTCTGCATCCATAAAAATGGGGATATTAACATCTCTCCTGAAGGATAGTTTTCAGGAAGAAGTAAAATATTGGGTGTTAGGTAAGTAACATAGTGTCTGGAACATCCACTCAGGAAGAGTTAATTTCCTTTCTCTTTCCCTTTCACATGATCTAGTCTGTCTAAAGATGTTAGGAAAAAAATTCCAAGCATCTATTCAAAGATAAACTAAAGGGTTTAGTATATTCATGTTATTATTGCACTTGAATTTTGGCGAGATAAATAATAGGAGTGTATGTGGCGCTTCTTATTTTAGACAGTGGTAGAAAAAGTGTATCTTTAATAGGTTATTAAAAATTTGTATTACTGGGAAGTTGGTTCTTTTAAAATATCCTCATTGTATGATTTCTGAGAACACTTTGAAATGTACAAAGCCTTGTCTGTTTCCTTTGCCACCAAAATTCAGTGATGAAATGTAATTATCCAATGGGTCCAGATGTTAAAGGCAATATGGAGGAAGTTGATATGGAAAGAAGAAACAAAGCAAAAGGAATTAAGGGTTGGCCAAGTCTGCATCATTGCATTTATATGGCTCCAACATCACTCATGCCATGCTTTACCAATGCAGCATCTGGGACTCTTACAGAACACCCCTGTGTTCATCAAGATTAATATTCAGGATGTTGATATCATATTGGACATTTATAATGTATTCTAAAAATATTTACAACATGAGAAAATAAATCTAAACCATTGCTATGATATATGGAAAACACATGGATTTTTGCATATGATAATGAGATGAAAATTGGGCCCTACCACAGCCTTCCTCTTGAAATCGCCTAACCTCTGTGAAAGCTGTGGCATACTTAATTAGACAATAGGGATAATCATACCTACTAACCAAAGTTTGAATCAAAGAAAAAGTAGAGAAGTAAAATAATGATCTATTTGTGTCACTGTTATTCTCACCTATCTATTGATAAAAGAATTACATGATCAAAAAAATGACCAGAGAGGGAATTACAGGTAGGACTAGGTCTCAATATTTCACCAGGGAAGATGAATTACTATTCACATTTAAAGTACAGACTGGGATACCAAAGGTTCCTGCAGGTTCCATAGGACTAGCTCTTCTTTGCTCCAAGCCAGGTAAAATTAATGACAGGCGGAAACCATTTTAGAGCCCCATTGGCATTCACTCTCCTAACCTACCACTACCTTTTGTTTGAGAAATGTTGAGGAACACCTCTTCATCAGCAGTCCTATACAGATTTTATATCAAGCCGCTTTCCTAAAGGTTTTCTTTTTGTAATTTCCCTTTATTTAGCGGAGCACAATCATTTAAGTTGTTGTGGGAACACATAAATTGGTGTAGATGCCATGTTCATATCAAAGTGTGTCATTGGGTTGAATAGTTCCTGGAGCTGATTCACATGCTGTGTACTATGGCTGGATAGCTGGGTCTGACATAACTCCCCAATCACATTTGAGAAATCTCACGCTATTAAATACTTGAGCCACGAAAGCAATTTTAATTTAAAAAAAAATTTGAACAAACAATCACAAAGTTATTTCTCCTCCAGGAATGTTTGTGAATAATGGTTTTTTAAAAGTTATGTGTCTCCAGCTATAAAACCTAAAGATCACTGAGATAATCCACCACTTGATTAGTAATTCCAAGTGTTTGTTAAAATTGCAGCTCATCACCACCAGCACAAGGATAAGCCTAGTGATTCTTACATAAATTCATTATACGTTTACCACCCATTTTCATAATGGAACATAAAATTGAAATCAAATGGCAAAAAGACGCCAAATCATAATAAATTACAGAGCACTTCACAACAGTGTGATAAGCAACTGAGATCTAGCACCTCAGATGAAGTCGTGCTTTCCTGTTGCCTGATACAAAGGACACAAGGCAACCTTAGTTATCCATCAAGATCCTGCCCCAAAGCGGTCTGTACATTGCCAACAGGGTTCATTAACAAATGCTCAATTCACACTTTCACACAAATACCCATCACACCCCAAATAGAAACTTATTTTGTAGAATAAACACTGTTATCAACTAGCTTCCTTGGATATTCATATATATGAGTTGTTGGACGCACAAAAACCCAAAATCTAGATATGCTAGATTACTTATTTCTTGTCATTTCTCTGCAAAAGTTCTTTTTTCCTTGAAAGATTTAATTTATTGACCTCTGATCAAAGAGACTTGGCCCTGGTGGCTTTATTCCTTCAATTTGGAAGTTTTAAAGACAACTGTGGCAATGGCAAAAATGTCAGTTCAATGATATATTTTTTTTTTAAAGTCAGATCTCTCTTTTGTCAATAAGTTAACAGTGATAGAATAGTTGATGATTTTAGTTATAATGCTGAGTCTCTGTAAAAATCTTGATGAGTATTTTGAATTAACCAAGGAAAAAACCCTGATTTTTATCAATCATAATGCTTTGAGAACTGGTACTCTATATGATTTTGGTTTGGCAACTCCTGAGCCAAATACCATACTGTCTAAGTAAAAAAGAGAAAATATACTTTAGTTTTCTAACTCATTCATTTCTTCCCTCCAATTTATGGTAGTGAGCAATAACAACCTCTAGGTCTTACTTAGCCATTACACATGGACATGAAAATCTGGCAGCCAGCTCTTTGCAATAATTTTCAATAGTCATTCACAAGAATAAAGAATGAACAGAGGTGAGATGTTGTATTCTGGTGATATCTGAGACATAAAACACAATTGACTTGAATAGTATTGTAAAAATTAATCACCATAAATAGTACCATATTTTTATGTTAGTTTCCTTCTGCATTTGAATAACTGTAATAATCTTGGTTTTGCCTGAGTTTGTCAACTCCAGAAGGAAATTCCATCCTCAAAACTGATATGAAATACAGTAAGGTCTCATATCATTTTGTTATAGAGCAGACGTAGCCATTAGCAGAGTTAGCCATTAGAAATAGCATATGCTAGTGACTATACATATTGGAGATGTAGAAAAAATAATTTTAGATCCCTTGGAATTATATAAAATATAACACTATAATGCATATTCTAATTAAAGTATATTTGTTGAATTAATAAGGAAACTCAGTCATGGTCAAATGACTTTAAATTGCCATAAGAACCAAGATTTAGTGAGTAATTTTTATAATTAGAGTTGTTTTAGCTAATGTAGCTTTCCTTAGTAATATTTTTTTATTAATACAAATTATTGTGACAAAACCCTGCAGATTTTTAAGTAATAGTTGGTATAGATTGAGAAATGCCTCATTTACCTATAAGATTCGTGTCTTTAAAAAAGTTTGTAAGTCTTATAGAATAATAGGCAACCTTGGTTTTGCAGGCACCATCCTATTTTGTTTCCCCAAGAATTCTATGAGGTTGGTGTTATCACTCTCAACCTCATTTTAGAGATTAGGCTTCTGAGCCTCATAGAGTTTAAATTCTCAATTTAATCTGAGTAAGCAAGTTGTAGGGCTAGGGTTTAAATCCATGCCACAGAGTTGCAGGTACAATACCTGGCAATGAAAATTTTAGGGCCTTCCCATTCTGCTTTATTTCTTTCACTTCATTTTTTAAAAAAATATATTGAAAAGTCGAAAAATAATGTAAAGCCACCTATTTTGTCACTTTACTCTGATTTCACAGATGACATTTGGTTTCAGATCCTATTGATTTTTTTCCTTTTTGTAATTGTTGTTCTTATTGTGCTGTTTCCCTTTCAGAAGTAAAATGTAATAAGTGGAGCTAAATTGAGCAGCAAGTGGAATAGCTCACCTCTTGCCTTCTGTCACCACAGCCACGTCCCCCTCTAGTTCCTTAGACCCTGGCTCCTGGACTACATCAACAGACTCTCCTGCCATCTCCCTACTCAGGCCTGTCTTTGATCCAGACTATTGCTTATACAAATGGTATGATAATGTTCTCCAAACATTGCATTCTTCCTGTCATCCTCCTTTTCAAGAATATACAGAGCCTCGTTGTTATCTATGTTATCAAAAATGTGCACTCGAAGCCCTATGTCATGAGGACCCTTCCTTAACCCTTCTCCTGGATAGATGTTTCTTTCCTGAATGTTCCAGTGTTACCCATGGCTTCATCTGGTTTTGTTGTAGTTACAGCTCTGACTAAACCCAGCTCTTCACATGTTTTGGCAAATTTATTAAAAATATGACTCTTCCAGCTGGTACAGTCCACTTAATTACATTGCTTTTCTTCTACATATGGCTTTACTCTTCAGGACAATGTTTATAAAAACACCATTTAATATTTTTCTTGGTTCTAATACCTCTTGATTCAAGATGGTGGCCTGAGACATTCATATGCCCCCCAACTCTTACAAAACACCATTGAAATGAAAATAAAGGTGTACAAAAGTGAATAAACCCACAACGACAAAATAAGAGTGAGGACCAATGGTGGACTAAGGTTATTAGTGAAATACTGGAAGACAAAAAACAGACATGTGTGGTGACAGGTGAAACAAAGCAGAAATAACGCAAGCCAGAACAAACAGAGAATCAGTTTAAAAAGCCATATCCAGGGCTATTTTACTGGGGGTTTCTTGAAGAGGCTCCAAGCAGAGTCTGCAGGTACTCATAAGGCACATGACCCAGTGAGGCCAAAAAATGGTGTCATCAATTGGCAACATCCATGAGTTGTATCAGCCCAACGCAAGACCCCATAAACGTAGCATGACTGTGGGTTTGAAGTTCACCCCATGAGAAGAAAACAGAAGGACCACCTCTAGAATAAATGAACACACCTGACTAGATGTAGCTAGGACTCTAGTGTGACTTAATAAATAATGGAACCTGCTAGAGTAGAGCCCTTCTTGCTGTGATTTGAGTCACGCCTGGGGCTGTCATCTGCTAAAGTAAAATAAGCAGCTGGCACAGTCATCTCTGTACATGAAGAATCGAAGACTTTGTAGCCATAAAATCAGAAGTGGCTTTTACAACAAAAAAAAATCATAAAACAAGAAAACACTCTTGGAAATTAAAAATATGACTGCCCAGCATTCAAATGATATAGTGGTGATTGGAGATATAAACAAAACTATCTCCCAGGTCTTACACACAAAAATTCAGACTGGAAATATAAAAGGAATTTCAGCGTTGTGAGGGAAAGTTGAGTGAAAATGAAAGTGAAAAAAAGTACAAAAGAAATGAGTCAGAGGTCTTTAGATTAAAAGGCTGCTAGACAACTAAACAGAATTAAAAATAAAATCCATTCTTAGGAGTATTTTTGTGAAATTCAGGTCTCCAGGGATAAAGAGAAGATTCTAACAGCCTGTAAGAAAAAAATAGCCAAGTGAAAGTTTTATTAGAAAAAATATTCAAATGGATAACAAAGTGCTCATCAGCCACACGTGATGGTAGAAGGTAATAATGACATAATGTTCCCATGAAAAGAGAGGGTTCTGCTATGTGGTCCTCACCTGAGACTCGAGCCTCAGTTGTTTATATCATGTATGTGACCATATTGTGGTTGATATTGGTTGACTTGTTCAAGAGATATGAAGATGAATGAGACATCTCTTCAGCCAGAGGGAACACTTGAGCTCTTCTACTGATTATATAATTGTATTTGTTAGCAGATTCTGGAATAGCCCTCTATTCTGCATGGATTTTCTTCCATCTTGACAACTTTTTTTAACTTTAGAAATGCCCCTTGGGTATCTTTCTCTTTCAGCACATGAAGATTAACCTCACTCTTTTTTTTTTTTTTAGCTTTTTGAGATTTCTATACCATATAATTCACCCATTTAAAATGTACAATTCAATGACTTTTAGCTTCACCAATCACAGATACATGTAACCATCACCACAGTCTGTTTTAGGATACTTTTGTTATCTCAAAAAGAAACCCTGTCCCATTTTGTAAGAGCTAACTTTCCCTGCCACCCCAACCTTAAACAGATACCTATGTATTTTCTGTCTCTATAGATTTCCCTATTTTGGACTTTCATATGAATGGTATCATATAATACATGGACTTTTGCTTCTTCCATTAAGCATAATGTTTTCAAGGTTGATTCAAGTTGTAGCATTTATCAATACTTCGTTCCTTTTTATGGCTACCTAGTACATTGTATGAAATGCATATTTTGTTTTTCTATACACCTGTTGATGAACATTTGGATTATTTCCACGTTTTGGCTGTTATGGATAATGCTGCTGTAAGCATTCACGGACACGACTTTGTGTTGACATCTTTTCATTTCTCTTGGTGTGTATCTAGGAATGGAATTTCTAGGTCATACGGTAACTCCATGTTTAATCATTTGGGAAATTGTCAGTCTGTTTTCCAAAATGGTTGCGCCATTTTACATTCCCACCAGCAGGGGCAGAGTAATGAGGGTTCCTATTTCTCCACAATTTTGTTAACACTTGTTTTTATCTGACTTTTTTTATTCTGCTCTTCTTACAGGATGTCAGGTGGAATCTCATTGTGGTTTTAATTTGCGTTTCCCTGATGGCTAATGACACTAAGCATATTTTCATGTATTTATTGGTCATTTGCACATCTTCCTGGGAGAAATGTCTATTTTTATCTTTTGTCCATCTTTTAATAAGGTTGTTTATCTTTTTATTATTGAATTGTGAGAGTTTATCTGATATCTTTGGGTAAAGATTATCCAGCCTTTGCCAGGGCCCAGTACTGAGGCTTTTTTTTTTCTTGCAATGCTGTTGTCCTACAACCTTTTTTTCAGTTAAAAATTGCAAATGATTGAAAATCTGTAATATTATCTCAGCCTATTTCATAAGAAGTTCTGTAGACTTTTGGGGCGCCTGGGTGGCACAGTGGTTAAGCGTCTGCCTTTGGCGTGATCCCGGCGTTATGGGATTGAGCCCCACATCAGGCTCCTACTCTATGAGCCTGCTTCCTCCTCTCCCACTTCCCCTGCTTGTGTTCCCTCTCTCGCTGGCTGTCTCTGTCTCTGTCAAATAAATAAATAAAATCTTAAAAAAAATAAAATAAAAAATAAATTAAAAAAAAAGAAGTTCTGTAGACTTTTGATATGCATGAAGGATCTATACTGAGACCTTCACGTATCCTAAGTTTCTATTTGCAGAAATGTTTAATTCTCTTGACTCCTTCCCAAATCACATTTCAGCATGAAGGATTACATTTGTTGGGCATATCATCAGCCCAGAAGTTAATTGCCTATCAATAACTTGCTATTCAGCACTAGATGAAAAAAATGTATACTGGTCATTTACATCTTTTATTAATTGCTTCATTTTTTTAAGATTTTATTTATTTGAGAGAGAAAGCATGAGTGGTGGCAGGGAGGAGCAGTGGGAGAGGGACAAGCAGACTCCCCACTGAGCAGGGGGCCTGACACAGGGCTTGGTCCCAGGATCCTGGGATCATGATCTGAGCTGAAGGCAGATGCTTAACAGACTGAGCCATCCAGGTGCCCCATAATTGCTTTAAATTATAGAAAGCATATATGGTAGGTTCATTTATGTCATATATTAGATTGAAGAATGAATTATCAAAGTATTTTCTTATGGCTATCATTGTAACATTCTTAGACCTCTTAATGTTACTTTATTTCCAACACAGCACTGGCAGTTGACTATTTTTGTGGCCACTTTTTACTGACACACGCAAACACACACATATACACACACACAATAACAAAAATTACCTTGTATCTGCACATTGAAGATTATAGAAACCAAAAGCTCCATGGAATTATGGATGTCAGCTGATCGAGTTTACTCCATCACTCTTGTCCATTAAGTGCTTTGCATGTGTACAGCCGTCTTCAAGTCTGTACAATTCAAATGTTTCAAATGGAAAAATTACTAATCACTTCATATCATGGGCCTTTGAATTTTCTCTAAAACAGTCAAAATTATGGATGTTAAAATCTATTCACCCTAAAGATCCCTGAATAAAAGTCTAGAAATAGTGAGCAATAACACTGCCTTACTTTTCATCATTCAGAGACATTTAGTAAGTGGAGCTTTTCCAGGAGAGGATGAGTAAGGGTCTCAAGATCAAGAGAAATAGTTGAAGGATCTGGGATGAGATGATGCAAAGTGATTTGATAACTCTCTTCAAGTAACAAAAGTACTTCCATATGGAAAAAAGGATTGTAGCATGTTAGTTTAACCACAGAGAGTAGACCTGGGACAAATGAATAAAACTTTTAGAGAAATCAGTTCAAAGAAGTGCTTTCTAAGAATGAGAACTGAACATTCTTGGAATGGGATCTCATAATAGGTAGTAAATTCTCTAAACTCAGGCATGTTCAAGTCAAGACGTTGGTCAATCCCTTCATCAGATAATGGTGGTGGTGCTGATGAAGTGTGAGAATTGATATCCTTCCAGGTTTTGCTCATACTGCAGATTCTATTCTGAGTTCATACATGCTATAAAACATTTAGAGCTTAATTTAATAATTACCAGAGGGCTGAATGTTATTCTTTTGTAATGATGCTAAAATATTACTGTACAAGAAATATTAGAATTTGTAATCTAATCTTCTGGACCTTTCTGACTTGGGGATGTTATTGGAGGTGGGGGAAGGGGACAGTCCTGCTATTTGGTATTCTAGAGAAGTAAAATTGAGCTATATTGTCTTAAAGTGGTTCGTAAAGTCTAATTTTCTCATGATGTTCATCATATAATTAAGCAGGCTTTTACAAAATGTGCACTGTTAGTGGTATTAATAAATGAAACGGTATTCTAGTCTGACACATTGTTGCCCACAAATACATACTTCAAAATTCCAAACTCTTTTAAAATGTGATAAAAACAATTCACTAATCATCTTATAAAAATAAAAAATTTTCATTCAAATTATGCTTTTATAAATAAGATAATCCCTCTCTTATTTTATTTGCCTTGTACCAAATGTACAGATGACTACATTACTAAAAAAATATTAGAAGACTGGTCTCTCTCTATCTTTTCTTTTTTTGTTTTTTGTCTCAGAGTTTTAGTATATGCAGAGTGAACAATTTAAAAATAATGATCTTTAAAAAGTTTTTTCTCAGAATGCAATGGTTATGACCCTAGGAACAGACCATATATACTATACTGGTACTTCCAAGAATATAAATACTAGATTTCCAGAAAACTAAGCCCTCTTATTGATCTATCTACAAATTATGTGTGACACTGTGAAGAAGAGAGAAAAGAAGATGAATTTTTATATTCAAATTCTTGGTACAACACTTAAGTAACTGTAGGAACTCAGGTCACATGATGTCTCTGAGCTTCAGTTTCCTAAACTCTAAATGGATAAAATAGTACTCACCATATGGGTTGCTATAATTATCAGATTTTATATAGAATATAAGAATAAGAATAATACATAAGAATATAATTCTTAGAGTGATAGACAAAATTGCACAAGCTTGATCATTGCTGTAATTGTATTAGCTGTTAGAATTACTTTCAATATTATCATTACTTGTTTGTTTGTCTATTTTTCAGTAGGTTCCATGCCCAGTATGGAGCACAAAACAGGACTTGAACTCTTGAACCTGAGAGCAAGACCTGGGCTGAGATCAACAGCTGGACACCTAACGGACTGAGTCACCCAGGTACCCCACTATTAACATCACTTTTTTCCCACTCTCCCCAGTTTTTATTTTTGAGTCTCCCCATTCTTTTAATTTAAATTCAATTTAATTAACATGTACTGTATTATTAGTTACAGTGGTAGAGTTCTGTGATTCATCAGTTGCATGTAACTCTCAGTGCTCATTACTTCAAGTGCCCTCCTTAATGACCATCACCCATCTACCCCATTTCCCCACCCACCTCTCCTCCAGCAACCCTCAGTTTGTTTCCTATAGTTAAGAGTTTCTTATGGTTTGTCTCCCTCTCTGTTTTTATCTTACTTTTCTTTCATTTCCCTATGTTCATCTGTTTTGTTTCTTAGATTCCACATATGAGTGAAATCATGTGATATTTGTCTTTTTTTGACCGTCTTATTTCAGTAGTATAATACCCTCTTGTTCCAACCACATTGTTGTAAATGGTGAGATTTCATTCTTTTTGAAGGCTGAGTAATATTCCAGTGTGTGTGTGTGTGTGTGTGTGTGTGTGTGTGTGTGTGTGTGTATCATAGACATTTTAACAATATTTGTTCTTCCAATCCATGAGCATAGAACGTTTTTCAATTTCTTAGTGTCTTCTTCAATTTTTTCACAAGATTTCTACACTTTTCAGAGTACAGATCCTTTATCTCTTTGGTTAGGTTTTATTCCTAGGTATCTTTTTGGTACAATTGTAAATGGGATCAATTCCTTGATTTCTCTTTCTTCTGCCTCATTGTTAGTGTACAGAAATGCAACTGACTTCCGTGCATTGATTTTATATTCTGCAAATTCACTGAATTCCTGTATCAGTTCTAGCAATTTTCAGATGGAGTCTTTTGGGTTTTCTATATAGAGAATCATGTCATCTGTGAAGAGTGAAACTTTGACTTCTTTGATTATTTGAATACCTTTTATTTCTTTTTGTTGTCTGATTGCTGTGACTTAGACTTCCAGTACTATGTTGAACAACAGTGGTGAGAGTGGACATCCCTGTTGTATTCCTGACCGTAGGGGAAAAGCCCTCAGTTTTTCCCATTAAGGATGATTATCGCTGTGGGTTTTTGTATATAGCTTCTATGATATTAAAGTATGTTCCTCTATCCCTGTATGGCGGAGAGTTTTTATTAAGCAAGGATGGTGCATTTAGTCAAATGCTTTTTCTGCATCTATTGAGAGGATCATAGGGTTCTTGTCCTTTCTTTTGTTAATGTCTAGTATCTCATTGATTGATTTGCAGGTGTTGAACCACCCCTGCAGACCAGGAATAAATCCCACGTGGTCGTGGTGAATAATCTTTTTACTGTACTATTGGATCCTATTGGCTAATAATCTTGGTGATAATTTTTGCATCCCCGTTCATCAAGGATATTAGTTTTCTGTAATTCTTTTTTGTGGGGTCTTTGTCTGGTTTTGGGATCAAGGTAACACTGGCCTCATAGAATGACTTTGGAAGTTTTCCTTATCATTACTTTTTACAGAATCTTTGCAATGGGGGCTGATTGCCTCTATCAGCTCTATCAACTACCTAGCCTCAGTCACTTCACCTCCAAGACATTTAAGATATCAGAGAAAATCCCACATTGGTTATCCCATTTCTTTATCCTACAAATAGGATTATTTGAAAATGAATTTTGATAAAACCAAAAAAAATAGCCTAGCTACTCAATGCCAGCTCTTGAAAGTTAATACCAATATGGAAAGGAGTACAATATCTCCAAGTCTATATTTCTTATAGAAACTTAGCAACTCTCCTACCCTAAATCCTGGTATTAGTTAGTTCTTAGCTAAAAGAAAGTTCAAATTTCTAATATACAAGAAATAATACTACATTATTTTCAAAGCTGTATTTTCACTAATGAAGAAATTAATATATAAAATTACTAAGTTTTGTGTGTATAATGTATTATTTGGTCCTTATTCTTAAGACTCTCATAAACGATTATGAAGAAAAACACAAACATAATTCTATTTATGTCACTGCAAGAAGAATTACCACATTTTTTAAAAAATGATTTCAAGTTTAGCTATGCCAGGTAAATATTTTAAATTTAACTTACTCTTTTCCTTCTATTTATTTATTTTTTAATGCTTCCTATCCTCCAACTAACCCTTCCACTTTTTTTTTCCTTTTCTTTTAGCTGAACTTTTTTCTTACAGTTATTTACTGGGGTCTCTATTGTTTTATAATGCCTTGTCCCTACTATCTCATCTACATTTCAAAGAGGAAGTGAGTTAGTTATGTTGCAACAAACTAAGACATCACCCTTGGCAGAGTTTTTACACCAGGCACATCTATAGCCCCATTCACTATTGATTGCCTTTGGGAGCCTATTTCTGACCCAATGGTGCCTGAATGATGGGATTGGTATGACACAAAGCATAGCACCTTAAAGCTGCATTTTCCCTAGCGGCATCATGGATGTGGTCAGTATCTGGTACACCTAGTCCAGCCTAGATCCCATTATTGTAGGTTTCAAATCCTCTTTTGTATTGATCCAGCTCTGTTACCTCTTCTCTGGCACATCTTCCTTGTACGCGATGCCAGTGTACACAAAATACTAAATATATCTAGGAAAAAAAATTGACAAAACTACGGAAATTCATTAAAAGTAAAAAGTAGAAAGTAAATAATAAAAAGTAGAATTGTTACAAATTTGTCATTGTCAATATGTAATGGACTCTCAAACGCTTTGACAGTCTTTAATGCCAGCATCCTCACTGAAATTAGTACAACCTTTCCATAATGTTCTTTAAATCCTCTGACACACTCTCACACAGATGTTTCTAACATGCTACCTCTCCAATGAATCTGTTGAGTCCACACATATACTCTCCCTTCTGTCTAAACTCGGAAGTGCCTTCTACCCAAGAATAACACCTCTCTCCATCTGTGCTTTATCCCCATTCTTGCTTACATCCTTTGAATTTCCCTCCATTAATAATTCTCATGCTACTTGTATTTCTGCTTCTTCGCTTCAACTGGCTCCTGACCTTTAATTCAATTCATGCCTGATCTCTCCTATTTTGTGTCTCCCCTTTCGTACATAGAAAAAATTATCAAAAGTGTAGACTCATTGCTGTTATTTTTCTACCTCTCCTGTATTACAAAAACTCATTATGTTGCATCCATACCCACTATCCCACATTTCGTTGTACATTTTCTTCAAGTTCTCATACTCTTTGGCCTCTACAGCATTTATCAGTCATCAGGGCTCTTTCAATTTTCTCCCCAGAATTTTTCCCTTTTAGCTTCTTTAGTCAGTTTTTTTCCAGAGTCCAGTGGACGTTCTTCATCCTTCAATTCATCACTGAAACGTCATTTCTCATGTTCTCCTCTCAGCCCCTGGCTTATGTTCCTTCTCCTGGTTGATTTTCTTTGCTCTTATTATCAAGTGTATAATCATATGGATACACTTATCTCTAGATAAGACTTACCCAAAGTCCAGATATGAATATCCATTTCTGTCAGGCAGCTCTCTTTGGATTTCCCACATGAAACCCAAAACTCAGCAAATTTAAAATGTCTTTTTTCACTACACCCCTAAGTCTGCTTTTTCAGATTTTATCATTATCTTAGGCACTTAACTAAAAATCCATAATCCATACTTCCACAACTCCCAGTATGGTCTATTTCCTATTCCCTCCAGAGAAATCTGTTAACTCTTGGGAACATAAATTTTAGATTTCTGCTGTTTTGAAATCTTAAATATATTCAAGAAATTGTCAATTCTATCAAAGAAAAAAATAAAAATGAAGTGACTGATTGAAAGCTGAGGAAATCCGTTCGATTAAATGAAAGAATTGAATAAAATAAAACCCTGTAAGATCATTTAAGTAGCATTAAAAATAGTAAAAAATAGAATTGACATGGCCCTTCTAAAATTGACAATGTAATATGTATGCTCTTGGAGCTTTTCCACAATATAAAGAGTTTTAAAAAGTTCTCAGAGTGGAAAAGTTACTAAAAGACAAAATAGAAGAAAAACTTTCTTATTCTAAATAGAGACATTGAGAGGGCTACCTGAACCTGTAAAAATTAATTAAAAGAACGAAGAAAGCCACAACTAGGCTTATACATTTTCTTTAATTTAAAGATAAATATATACTTCTACTAGGGTTCAAGTAGAAAAACAATTAGGAAAAATTTAATGAAAAATATTGGGGGTTATATCATTATTTTTTATAACATGTAAAGGTAGATAATGGCAAGGCAGCTAATAATAATACTTACTTAAATAGCAAAAATTTGTTGATTACTTACATTCCAGAACTATGCTGCACGTTTATAGGCATCATTTCATTTAATCCTCAAAACAACTATAAGACAGATGTTATCATTAGTCGCATTCTACAGATGAACAAACTGAGGCTTTAGAGGGGTTAGGAAATATGTCAATTGTCACAAAACTATGAAAGCAGAGCAGGGACTGGAACAGTCTGCCTGATGTCAGATTGTAATACCAACCGCCATATGGTGGTTTTCAAGACGTGGTCCACAAATCAAACTCATCAGAATTATATGCACTCCTACCAGGAATCTGCATTTTAAGGAAATATTCCTGGTGATCCTTAATGTGCTATACATTATGCTATATTTCTTGTTTATAGGGAGAGAAAAAGATGTTCCAAGTGCTGTCATGAGTAAAGGCACAGTGAAGACATTATATAGAACCTCTATTTAAAGACTCAGAAAGTAAACAGCGTAATGCACTGTTCGTGAAAAATGGACTTGATGACATATTTTAGTCACCAGAAGCATGAATCAAATAAAGAACCCGAGACTGAGGAAGCTGAAAGATTGGTAGTTACGCTGCTAGCATGTGCTCTGTAGGTAAGTTACTTAACCTCTCTGTCTTTAGGTTTCTCATTTGCAAAATTGGAGTAATCAAGGTTCCTACATCATAGGGTCGCCGTGAGGTTTCAGTAAGATCACTCAAATAGGCCTAGCAAAGTAATGGACATTCTAGAAATAAAAGCTTTATTTTACAGACTTTCAAGCTGTGAGAGAAGGTATTCCAAAAGAATCCATATTTCAAGGAGGTGTGGTTATTGAAAGAATAGTCGTCTATGCAGAGAGGGGTTAGCGTGATGAACCAGAATTCACATCAGGCCTGAAATTTAGAGAGGGGTGTTTGCATTGAGCTGAGCAATTGCTATTCAAATTTCTCTCAACAAATATGTCTCCTGGGAAAAAGAAAAGCTGAATGTTCACTTGCGTAGTGGTCTTGCTGATTCCCCAAGAAAGCACCTTCACGAAGAAATCCCTCTAGAAGACTTCTCTTCTGATTTCACGGAAGATAGCTTTATCATTACGGCATCCAGAGGACTGAACATCTCTGACCTGGAGGCCGTGATACGCAGCAGCAGCAGGAAAAGCTAATAGGAACCCAGAGTCCATCTTCAAAGAGAAGCCAGTGGAGATAAAGAGTAGATTACCGATTCCAGAGTACATGTAGGATACTGCCTAGGGACTTCCTAAGTAGAGGTCAAGGTCCTACTGTTATACAGGTAGGGGTTAATGAGCTAGCAAATTAGGATATTAATATTAATGGAGCATCCTTAGTACCCACAGGCTAATGAAGTCTGGGGTCATTTGGGTTATATTAACATCAAACAAAGTGGAATTTTAGGCCAAAGGCTTTTGACAGGATAAAATGAGCAATTTTATTGATTAAAGAAGATAAAATCTGTAGTTATTACCTGAGGTAAATAGCATATATCAAAAATATAAAGCTAAACACTACTAAAAATTTAAGGAGCAACTGAAAACAGTAAGAATGTTCCTCCGTCTTTCATGGATGAAGAAAGAAAAAAAATTAATCATTTTAGAGAATCTGAATAATATAATTAATGAGCTCATACATTAGAAGTATATACATAAGTGTGTGTATTGATTATACGTATACCAAAATGCTTTTCCTTTTAGGAAATGCCGGTACCTAAAAAAATAAAATAAAATAAATCCCAGCAAAGGAGAAATTCTCCAAAGTAGAAAAGATACAGGCCATATTCTGTTAGGAAATGAATTGCTTATAAAGTTAATAACAAGAGGATTAAGCATTTCCTAACCACTTGGAAATAAAGCCTATCAGAAAGTGACAGCAGTGAAAAGACGATGTATTAAAATCCTAAGGAAAACATATGCACTAGTAAGAAAATATCCTTAAAGGTTTTTAGTATTTAGATAATTAAGAAAGAAAATATCCAGTCTACTTCATATACTAAGAAGGGAATCATAAAATAAAAACATTGAAAGAGAAAGCAATTAGTAGGGCTAAAAAATTAATGATTTAGAACAAATAGAAGAGAACAATGGATGAAAACAATCCTGGAATATGTTCTTTGAAAACAACAAAAGCTGAACAGCTGAAACAGGTTTCCCTGATCTTGAGTCTGCCAGTTTACTAGCTCTGTGATCCAAGCTCTTTAATCTTCCTGAGTTCCCTTCCCCAACCTGTAAATGGACCTAATAATACCATTGGTGCTTTGTAAATCTCCCCCCAGTTATGCGAAAGTCACTAGTGTCCTGTGAGTCAGGTAGAAGGTGTTTTGCTGGTTTTGTGGTATTTGGCAAGTTATTTGGGGAATCTACCAATCTCCTTCCCTGTTACAGTGGAGCCTGGTTGGTGTTCGTGTCTGGAAGGATGGGGAGTGACGGTGGTGTCCACGCCAGGTTTTTATGACCCCCTCTCCCCCAAGCCAGCACTTCCCCAAACCCGAGTTTTTGTAAAGTGCACATTGCTGACTACACACAGGGCCAGGTCCCAATCCCCTCTTTGTAAAGCGTGCCAAGAATAGAGCAGGACGTTGGGGCTGAACGCGGGAACTTTGTTTATTTTCTCCTTGCGATTTTAATTTCAATCTTTGTATGAATGCCAGATTGAATTTTTAGGTCCAGCTCTCTCCCCTTTCTTCTTTTACTGCTACTTCCATGAAAAAATGTTTTTTTCCCGAAAGCTTTAGGCATATATAGCCACATGAGCTCAATGCTATACTTTATTTGGTTGAATATAGTACAAGATGGTAGCAGAGGTAAATTAACAAACACTGGCAGAACACCGTAGCGGGATCCCATAAACTTTTAATGCGGCTTTTCATCTCTCCTTCCATTACTATAATGGAAATTCCTTCAGAGATGTTAGTTTAGTGTATTTAGATTATGTCATTTAGGAGTTTGAAGATAGTTCTAGTTTCACTTAAACTTAGAGCTGTGTTTATAAAATTTCTGTGGGCCTTAAAGAAACAGCTGATGCATTTCCAGGACAGCCAATTTGGAAGTCAAAGCAAACCAAACTCCTCACACCATTTAGATGATTCTCCCGATGGACAGACAGACGAGTGAGAAGACAGCCAGGTTGGTGCATTTTTTTAAAAAACTCCGATAGTCAAAAACAGTAGTTTTTTGGATCACAGAGTGTGTCTAAAACAAATAATTGATTTAACCCCCTTAAATCCTTCTTGGAACAATAAACAAAGGGTCTTCCTCGTATCCTGGTAGAAAGTAAATTTCTTCTTGAGAGCAAGTTAGTCTTTTGTGAGGAACGAGAACTTTTTAATGTCCCGAGGATACCATTTAGCAAATTATTGTAGCTGTTTCCTTAGTGATACCCGAGGGCCCAGAAAGATTTAATGAGCCTTCGAAAGTGCCAAAGTTACTTTTAGGGAGTAACTTATAACTGGAGGAATTTAGCTAACTACACTGGAAAGTTTCTTTGGATGGTTTTGTAGATCAAGGGCAGATAAAAAAGGATGGTTTCTAAGTAGAGAAAAGACTTCTCCATGAGATAAGCTTTATTTTATCCTATCAGGTAGTACAGCTAAGAATATTATATTTTAGATACAATACATGTTGTAAAATGCCTTTGAACTGCTTATTGTTTGCCTATATTTATTCCGTTGTCTTAAGATCAATAAGAATATAAATACCTTCTTTCAGGGTTGCAGAGCTGCTTTGGGATCTAATATGTTAGTTTCTGTTAAGAGTGTGTAAGTCAGAATAAGGTGGTTTGGGTCATGTTATTCATATACCACTGTGGTTTGGCTTTGACACCTGCTTCTACCATCAAAGGTGAATCTAAATTACAAACAGTGTCTCTTAGATTACAAGTATTGGGAAATAGAACTTTCTCTCTCCTTATTTCCAACATTTCGAAATAGAGTTTAAGTAACTTGGAATAATTCTCAGCACTGCAGGCAAAAAATGGCAAGTGTTTTAAACTGAGGGTCAGCACTAAAATGCTGTGCCTATTTGGGATTAAAATGAAGTCACTGGCATTATTTATAAATGTAGTATAATGTATATTTTATATTTATATATATAAATAAATAAATACAGGTAAATACAAATATTTCTATATAAAGATTACACACATTTGTATATTTTACACATTTGTATATTTTTTGAGGAGATATATATATATATAATTTAATTAAAATGACCTTAAGGCATTCCTCTTTTTGAGGATATATATATATATATATATGCCTTAAGGTCATTTTAATTAAATTATAGAGCAGATATTTAAGATTTTTTGGCCTCAGTAGCATCAAGCATTTTGAAATAAAATTTGACTTGGTTATTCCGCAGTCTTTGTTTCTTCATGATTCTAACTACATCTTAGGAATTTTTTTAAATTTACATTGCAGAAAGGTGCTAGTTGTTAAAGTTTCCCTTTTCAGACAGGATAATCTTGGAATCAGATATTAGAGGTAACTACAGTGCCTCGGTGATTACTTTGCCATGCCAGTCTTCCCAGACACTTCACCCTCCTTCAGGGAACAAAAATGCAATGTTAAGAGAATGAAAATGTTGTTTATTATCCCCTTTGCTTCCCTTTGGATTCCAATTCCTCATGTTTTTCTTTTGGGTTATACAATTCATGGAAGCAAGAGACTAAATGCAGTTATGAGGAGTGCACGGCACCGTGTGACCTTGATGGAACTCGTACCCATTTGGCAACTTGGGGCTGACTTAGCCCAAGCTCTTGGTTTATCTCGATCAGAGCCCAGGGTATGAAGCTTTTGTATGATGCCAATTAGAATCTGTGACCAAGGGCGCCTGGGTGGCTCAGTCGGTTAAGTGTCTATCTTCAGCTTGGTTCATGATCCCGAGGTCCTGAGATCAAGTCCCGCATCTGGCTCCCTGCTCAGGGGGGAGTCTGCTTCTCCCTGTGTCCCTCCCCCTGCTTGTGTTCTCTCTCTCTCTCTCTCTCTCACACACACACACACAAAAGTGAATAAATAAAGTCTTAAAAAAAAAGATCTGTGACCAAATAGAATTGGTCCAACAAGCCCATTTTTCTGTTAAAACTGTTTTGAGCACTAATCTCCAGGGACAAAAGCAAGCATCCGAAGGCTACTCTATAGTTTCCTCAGAAGGTGAATTTAAAAACATTCTCCGAGGGTTACAACTGTTAATTTTTAAATCCCTTTTGCTTTTCTCTTGAAATTAATCTGGTGGATTCCAAATTTTATTGCACTTAGAATCACTTGGGAACTTTAAAATCCTGATACCCAGATTGCATCCCAAAGCAATTAAGCCAGAATGTCTGGAAGTGGAAGCTAGGCATTAGTGTTTTTAAAGAACTTTTTTGTCATCCCAACTGAAACTCTGTAGCTATTAAACAATAACTCCCCATTACCTATTCCTCCCCAGGTCCCTGGTACCACCATTCTGCTTTCTGTCTCTAGGAATTTGACTACTCTGTGTTCCTCCTATAAGTGAAATCATATAATATTTGCCCTTTCGCGTCTGGTTTATTTCACTTAGCATAATGGCCTCAGGTTGTCCATGCTGTAGTATGTGTCAGAATTTTTATCCCTTTCAAAGTTAAATAGCATTCCATTGTATGTATACACTGCATTTTGTTTACTCTTCCATCCATCAATGGGCATTTGGTTTGGACATTTTCGCTACAGTGAATAATGCTGCTATGAATGTGAGGGTACACATATCTGTTTGAGTTTTTGCTTTCAATTCTCTTGGGTATGTGCCTTCAAGAGGAATTGCTAGCCCATATCTTAAATCTATGTTTAATTTTTGGAGGAACCACCATATTGTTTTCAGTAGCAGCTATACTGTTTTACAGCCTCCCTCCACCCCCACAGCAGTACACGATGGTTCCAATTTTTTCACCTCCTCACCAACATTGTTTTGTTATACCAACCACATGTGTATAAAGTGGTATAATTGCTTTTTGACAGTCGCTACACTTATCCCTTCCTTTTTTTCCCAGGCCATCACCACTTTGGGTTTTAATTCTTCCCTTACACAGCTTAGAACATTATTGCTCAAAGTGTGGTCCATGCAACTCCAGAATAAACATCATCCGGGAGCTTGTTAGAAATGAGGACTTGAAGTCGCCACTCCAGATTTACTAAATCAACATCTGCCTGTTAACAAGAAGTTCAGGTGACTTGTACACACCTGAAAGTTTAAAAAGCACATTACAGGTCACTTCAGTTACTCCTGACATCATCTTCAAGACTTTTCCACTTTGCCTTTCTACTGAACTCACACAACCCAGGAAACTTCTGTTAATCCAAGCATCTGCACTGCTAAAGAATATTCTATCTACAAAACCACACACCCTGGAGGATCGTTGCTGTGGCATAGTCATGACTTCAACCACACATGGATCCTCATCACCTCGTTTTAAGTGTCCTTTGCACATTGCCGGTCACATTACTGAAGAAAGCAGTTCTCATTTTCAATGCTCTCTTCTCGACCTTTCTCAGCCCACCTCACTCTTTTCTGGAAGAACTTGCATTCTTGCTTTCAGACCCAAAGTTTCTCAGTTTATTGCCGTCTTATCTCCTAACACTCAACCACCTTCTCCTCCAGCAATAGGGAAGGAAACATTCATGTTCTTTTCACCTGTGCCCATGAATCTCCACTCTTCCTGTCTCTCCTTCAACCACATCATCAACCACTCCTTGCTCTTCAGAGGCTTTTCCATAAATATCACTCACTTCGAAACCTAACTATTGATTTCAGCCTCAAGGCTCATTTTTTAAAAATGACTTCAGATAGCTTGTAAACAAATGATTTTGTCCTTCTGGAATTCAGCTACACTCACCTCTAGTCATCTAAATTGACACCTAACTGTCACTCTCTCTAAGAAGTTACTGTTGACCATGCTTTTTATTCTCAAGTCAATTTATGACTTCCTTTTCTGAGCCCCCATAACAACAGTGCATGACTCTATTACAGCATTTACCAAGATGCATTGTCCTTGTTCTCAGGCCTGCCTCCAAAATAGAGATAATGAGCAAACCGAAAACAAGTATTCCTAGCAACTAACCCCATTTCCTGCATATGGGAGATGCTCCATAACGCTTACTGAATGGCTGAATCAAGGAAGTCAGATTCTCCAGTGTTCTGACATTCTGGCCCCTGGTCAGCACGGGTAGTAGCAATTTTCTGTCTTCACCAGCCTTGTCCCCTAACTGCTTCTGACATCTTGCAACCTGCAATGCACCTGTATAATCAGAGGGTATGTTTTCTAGGGACAGAGAATAATTGTATAAGCTTTAACTTCCTGAAATCATGGTTTTCCTTCATGTACATTAGCTTCAAATTTATTTTCCATTAAATGAGAAAGAAAAGTCTACTTTATTTGTAATTTTAATTGGCACGTTAAATATTTTGGGATTTTACAACTACTAAGTAGAATTGGTTCTCTACTCTGAATTTGAAGCAATTTCTTCAGCATTTCCAAGACCAGTACTTCTCAGCCCTTAATATGCAACAAGATTACCTGGGGATCTTGTTAAAATACAAATTTGGATTTAAATTCTGCTTCTGTAGGATGGGGTTGGGCATGAGATTCTGTTTTCCTAACATGTTTTCAAGTGGTACCAATCTGGCCTGGGGACCACAATTTGGCTAGCAACATCTAAGACCATCAGCTTTCTAAAATCTCCAGTTTCTATTGTGTAAATTAGATCATTTCATGGTTAAACAAAGGAAGTTATATGTTATATCAATGATGGCTTTTTAAAAAGAAAAAGCAATTATCAAATTGATAGTTGCTTCCTTTTCTGATAAATTAGAATGCATCACAAGTTAGAAGGCATTGGCAAAAGAATACCAGAGAGAATATTTTTGTTTGTTTTAATACTAAAAGCAATTTCAAACTATGATAGATTAGTCTGGAGTGATTTATGACTTAAGACTTGCAGCAGTAGCATACAACTTTAAGAAGAGGAGAACCACATCATGGGACACAGAACAAGGTCTTACTTTATATTGGCAGCCTGAGTTAAAATGTAAAGCAGGGCTGTAGAGTTGCTTATCTCGTTGGGCATGATGCATGAGCACCTATTTGAAACAGCCTAGAGCAGGGGACAAGATGAAGTATAGAAGCATGTATTAGCTCTTACCCAGCACTTCTCAAGAGTACTGTCTATGACTTCCCCATTGGCCATACTGAACGTGCCCTTGGTATTGAGCAGTGCAGTGGCGTTGAAGTTGAACAAGGCTACCAGGGCTGGCTCACGAAGTGTAATGAGGTAAACTGGTCCTGATTTTAAGCAGCACTATAGTTAACAATCCTAGAAATGGCAGCCCATTGATATTTATTCAGCTGAGCAGGGGAGGATCTTACGGGGAGATCAGGATTTCCCCTAAGTCAGCAGTTCTCCATCCTGACTGCAAAGAAGAATCACCAGGGCTGCAATGAAGGCACTGCCCTGCCAGGGCCCACCCTCACAGGTCCCAATGTAACTGGCCTGTGCTAAGGCACAGGCACTGGTAATTTTAAGTTCCCCAGGTGGTGCTAATATGCAGCATGGATGGAACCCACAGCTTTAAGTGTTCCCAGGATAAAAACCCTCCCTCCCAGATGCGACAGACCATCTCTCTCTAGAGCTGGACCCCTTGATTACAATTTGCAGGCTTAGACTTATTCCTCTCTCTAGGACAGTGGTTGTCAAACTTCAGTGGGCATCACAGTCACCTAGGGGGCTTGCTAAAACTGTTGGTTCACAACATCAGGAGCTTCCCAAGTGTAATCTGAAACCAGCCCCTGTACAGGGAAGGCAGGAAGAGACTGAAGAAGGAGGCAGACCACTCCAAGTTGGTGGGTGATGGGTTTCATAAGCAGGGAAACTTGACTTCCAAGGCTTCTCTCGGGTGGCCATAAAATGAGCAAATCTCTGCACACCTGCTTGCCAAATCTGAAAAGTTCATGTACAGGCCTCAACTGGGTTTGGTCACATACACTGTCCAGATGGTCTCAATGCCACATCACTATCTCAAGGCTATGTTCTTGGAGCACCTTCTGGGAGCTGGGAAGGCAAGCAGAATGCACATCCCAAGGACAGGGGAAAGAGTGAGGAGCCTCCAATCTCCTGGATCATCTTAGGGGTCAACCTGTGGTCCCTTCCTCTTAATGACCTCCTCCAATAAAACACAGTTGTTGGGGCCTTTTCCCCAGAGTTTCCAGTGTGGTGGGTCTGGGTGGGGCTGAAATTTACATATCTAACGAGCTCCCTGGTGGTGCTGTTGCAACTGGTCTGAAGACCCAGGAAGAGGCCTGATTATTATGTCTTAACTCAGCATGAAACCCACCTCATTGTTAGTCCTAAATCTTACTGATCCTGTGTGCTAATTTAGTTGCCCAGCTTTCTATTGGTTTCTCTTTTTTCTTTACTTGGAAGTCCAAATATGGAACTTTCTAATTTGGAATCAGAAAACTTGAGCACCCGAAGGTGCTAAGCAACAGGTGAAGATTAGTCCTCCACTGATGGTGGTGTTGAGGATGGGGTGGAGGAAAACAGAGAGTAAGCGTGGTGACAGAGACATTGGAGGAGATGTACACTAGGCAAGAGCAGCAGCACCCAGATGAAGGGAAGGAAACAATTCGTAAAGGATTAAGGACATTGTTTGACACGTTTGATTGACTGATGATTGTGTGCTAAGTTGAGGGAGAAGACAGAATCAAGAATAGTTCTTTGCAATCCATGATTTATCAGCAAAATTTATCATCACTACCAAACTTAAAACTTATCATAATTAGTTATGACTCTATTTTAGAGTTTAATCCTTGTCACTAAATGGTCTGACATGGAAGTAATAGGTGTTCCTTACAACTTTTACAGGAGTCAAGATGATGGTATAATGTATCTAAATTTGATCCTGTTCCCCTTTTATCTTTTTATAAAGAATCAGCTAAAAGCACAGGTGGTTATCTAAGATTCCTCAGTGTTTTTCACCAGGAACTGTTATCGTGTTCTAGTAAGTTAGATTTCTTGGGGAAGTAGATTAATTCTTCCATGACACAAAATAACTTCTATGTAGCTGAAAGTAGGAAACTATCAGACCTCAGAGGAAGAAAGCTCAGAATTTCAGCAGGGCGCACCAGAAGACTATGAAGATTTTTCAGGACAGTGTGATTTCTCATTTTTAGCACTCCCTTCTAGCAAAATTTTAGATTGTCTCACTCTACTTTTTGGAAATGAACCCAGTAAAATGGCAAATATGCTTAGTGAGCCAAAGAAAACATTTGAAGCTGAATTTTATGTCTTTGATTTTTTTCTTTGTTCTAATTGCTAAACAACTTCTTTGTTTTTAAAAATGAGATTGACATTAAATTAATAGAATGATCTCATAGAGTCCCCTTGGCTTACAGTTCAGAGAATGCTAAGAAATAAATATTCAGTATTATAACTAAATTTTCACATGGCATGATTCACTGCAATTTCCTTTGCATTTTCTGGCTAGAAAACAATACAGAACCAATAACAACCAACAAGGAGGTGTCAAGGAAAACAGGAGCTATGAATTGAAGTGTGTAAGGTTTTTATGGGACTACCTGGGAATCAAATTTGTTTGCATAACTCAGAAGAGGTAATCTGATCTGGTGTTCCCAAAATTCCTTAAAATATTCGTCTAGAAAACAGAAGATGTACTCTGGCTTCTTGAAACACTTTCTGTCTTATAAGGCTACATCTCCTCCAAACTATGATCCAGGATAAAGCTACGTGAGAACAAAAGGAATAACAGTTGGTGGAAATATAACAAGATAAAGTGTATGAGACAGAAATATCTACTGTAAAATCCCAGATGTGCAGAAGTGATTTGTAATTTCAGTGGTCATTGTTACATCTTGAATTTTAATCTCTCATCTTTCCTTCCAGAATTACAAATTACAGAATGTGGTAAAAACATTTTAATATTAGCAAAATTCATGTTCTTTTAAGTACATGCTAAGTGAGAGGATATTAAAAAGAGAAAGGAAAATTTCCATATAGGCCTTTTCATTTTTCCTCTGAATTAGTTGAAACTATTTTTAAGGTCATTCCATAATATTTGAAAATTCATGGGGGAAAAACAGGAGAGAGGGGAATAAGCCATAAGAGACTCTTAATGATAGAGAACAAACTGAGTGTTGATGAAGGGAGGTGGGTGGGGGATGGGCTAGGTGGGGGTTGGGTATTAAGGAGGGCACTTGTGATGAGTATTGGATGTTGTATGTAAGTGATGAATCACTAACATCTACTCCAGAAACCAATATTGCATTGTATACTAACTACTAAAATTTAAATTTAAAAAATTTAAAAATTAAAAAAAGGAAATTCAGTTATCAATGTAAAAAATATGTATGGATTTTGAGCCAAGGCTTCTCTAGTTTAAAATATGTTATGTAGGGTTACCTGGGTGGCTCAATCGGTTGAGTCTGCCTCTGGCTCAGGTCATGATCCCAGGGTTCTGGAACTGAGCCCCACTTCGGGCTCCCAGCTTATCGGGGAGCCCACTTCTCCCTCTCCTTCTGCCTGCTTCTCCGCCTGCTTGTGCTCTCCATCTCTCTCTCTCTCTTTCAAATAAATAAAATGTTTAAAAATAAAATAAAATAAAAAAATAAAATGTGTTATGTATGTGGTGCTATCAGAGATGTCCATGATAAACAACACATTCCATCTACAGAGCAATCTTACTGAAAGAATTCTAAACTTTTGCGGAAAAATCTAATATATAAAAAAATAAGCTTCAAATGACTTTACCTGGGGAAGGTTAAACATTTGTCCAGCTTTTCTTTGCACAGAGAATGTGAAGCATACAGTGGGGAATAAGCTGATATTAGAAGGCAAAGGAGTGGTCTTATAAGTTTCACCATCAATAAGGGCATAATGACCATAAAGATGTGCGTCCGAGTAAACCTTGCATTACAGCAAGGCCAATGTCCTCATTCTGCAGTTCTAAAATGGCAAGTTTTGGGGCTCCTGGGTGACTCAGTCTGTTGAATGTCCGACTCTTGATTTCAGGTCAGATCATGATCTCAGGGTCTTGAGATCCAGCCCCCCACCCCCCGCCCCGCGTCAGACTCTGTGCTCAGTGGGAAGTCTGCTGGAGAGTCTCACGCTCTCTCACTCTCTCTTAAAAAAAAAAAAAGCCAGCTCATAAAATGGAAAAATTTTGCTTTGTACCTGAACGTTGCAAGCTCTGGCATTGCTTGGAAGTCTTGAAAGAACCTCTGTGATTGAGAATTACTATAAAATGCATTAATGCAAATAAGAGATTATTCCATCTTGTCATTTAGAATAATGTAATTGATAATTCTCTTCAGCAAACAGGTTTTAAGAAAGCCTAATATCTCAGAGCAATAATGATAGACTTGCCAGAGTACAGAATTAGGCCTGAATCTTTCCAGGTGGGTGTAGGATATACTAAGTACAGATGTTCCTCAAGGCAAAAAGAATGGACACAGCTGGAGGACAGGAGAAAAATCATGATATTGATGCAAATCTAGAAGGATAATGGAGGTTGAACATCCAAATGTGCTCTGAAGCAAGGAAATCCCTACGAAATAATAATGATGCTTCATCAGAAGATATTTAAATATTTGGGGTAGGAAAGTAGAAAACTGGTCATTACCTGATTTATAAGTTTCCTTTAACATGAGCTTCCCCATAAGCAATAGAATGAACTATTTTATAGAATAATAGTGAGTCTGCCTCATACTGGACGCATCACAAATTGCCCCATTACCCGTTCTTAGCATTCTTGCTTCTGACTATGAGCAACATGTTGCTTGTCCTCACATTCTTTAGTAAAATGCCTCCCTTAACATTTTCTTTCAGATTTCATTCATTTCTTATAATAACACTGTAATAATTCTTCCACAGCTGAAGGTCACTTCAGTTGCATTTATGCTGAGTGTTTTTATTCCCACGTTTCACTGGATTTCATAGGTCCGCCAGGACCAAGCATTACCGACTCTGCAGTGTGTCCTGTTATCTGTAAAATTAGCCAAGGAGGTGTCAGCTGACAGGTGATATGATGATGATGATTATAACTAACTTCATATTTATATACATTCTATATATCTTTGTGTCATCACACACAGTGTTACAATAGTATTGACTATATTCCTTATGCTATACTTTTCCTCTTATGACTTAATTTTATGACTGGAAGAGTGTTCCTCTTCATCCCCTCCCTCTGTTTCACCCATCACTATTTTTAACTTCTTGTGACATTCCTATCTCTTACCTCTTCTGAACTTTATGAAAATCCTACAATGTGGACCAGGTATCTATCCTTATCTCCATCTTCTCTTAAATGTGAATATTGACGTTTTTGGAGTTTCAATGTTTCACGTTGAGTTAGTGGTACCCTTGGAAATAGGATCGATGTGGTAGAAATTGAAAATTAAGGAAATTTTCCAGATGTGAAAGGTATTCATAAATTCACACACTCTTCTGAATTCTATAGATTTTTGTGTGGGATTTGTATATATGTGTTGGGGCAAAGATGTTGGACTGGAATTATTGAGCTGCCTCGGGTCATATGCCATGGACTATGTGTAATTTTTTCAGGTTCCCAAAGGTCTGCACCACCATAGAATAAAATACTCAGGGAAGAGCACGTGGGTGGCTCAGTAGGTTAAGCGTCGGCCTTCAGCTCAGGTCAGGATGCCGGGGGCTCCGCGTGAAGGCTGCGTCTGCTTCTCCTTCTGCCTGCTACTCCCCCTGCTTATGCTATCTCTCCTTTTCTCTCTCTGTCAAGTAAAAAAAATAAATTTTTTTTTTAAAAAAATGCTCAAAGGAGTGGAAATGGAAATCTCACAGCTTGGAACTATTAAGAAAAAAAGAAAGTGGAGTAGAATCAACTTTAAAATATTTTAGATACATTTTAAGGGCATTTTAACATAATCTGCCAAAGAAAAAAAATGTCAAGTGTAAACCTTAAACTCTTAGTAGAGAATAATTTTGAAAATAAAACCATAAGATACTCTGCCCCTTTGTACACAGTATTCTGAGGTATTAAAACTAGATACTCGCTGCTCTGTTAAGATGGATTTTTTTTTTTTTTTACAACTAACTCAAATGCTGTAGGATTAGATACTAAGTAATGAACGTCCCAGCAGGGCAGTTTTGTGAGTTACATATGATGGCATAACCATACATCAAAGCAATTCAAGTTAAGAAACACATATTACTTCCTGCGACAGAACATTCTCTTAAGATTCTAGATAAAGAACATTCTCTTAAGGAAGGAATAAAAGCTAACTAGACTTTGAGCAATTGCGAAAATTTTCTTGTGAGGATTTAAACATGCCCTCGATCCTATACCTTTCTTTCTCTCTTAAGGCCTTTGATTTTCCTTCCTTATAATTTTAATGTCTCTGAGAGCCTGTGTATACATCTTAAGCTCTTTGACTTCTTTATGTAAGGAGTTTGCTCAGGGTGTTTTTTATTAATAGATGCAATAAATATCAGAATGGTCATGTAGTGAAAAACACAGCATTTCTCACTATCAGAAGGGTTTGGGACAGAGGAATTGTGGAAAGAGTAAGAAAAAGACAACCTAGTTGGGCACTTAGGATTTATTTCTTAGGCTAAATTGAGGGAAAATATTTTCCTCTATGCAAACAGTAAGCTTATCTGAGAAAGTGACCATTCCGGGTAGCAAACTTACTGCTAAGGATTTGCTAGAGAGAAAAGCCATTCCAACAGTGGCTTCATTTAATGACTGAATAGCATTGGGAAATGGGAATAGGATGTCACTGACCATAAAATATGCTAATTGATTTATTTTTAGGAGTAGTGTTAGGGTCCTATTTAATAAGCAAGGTAATACGCACTTGTAAAGTCCCGGTAACTGTGTTAACTTACTATTTAAGTTGTTAAAAATCATAATTCAGTGGATGGTTTTCAGGGTCAGTACACTGTGAGTGACATCACAGCGCATCAGAGCCTCACTCCCCTCTTCCACGTTCTGCAGCTGCTCCTGACAGAAGGAATAATGAAATCCCACCTTCTTTTTATTTCTTTGCACCTTGCACCCTAGTGGCCAGACCAAAAAGGTGAATACCCTAGCACCCCAGGAGGAGCTGAGAACCTATGACAAAGGACAGGGGTGCTGCCTGGCCCGCAGGACAGCCCTATCAGATTCAACTAATATTTACTATGTCACAGGCACATATTTACCCCCAGCAACATGTGAGAAAAGCTTTCCTATTATCTGTTCACAGGAGGGGACAGACAGGCTAAGAGAGAGTTAAGTGACCCAGAACTCTGGTTTTGGAAGCAGTAGGGTCACAGCTGATCACACCCATTTAAAGATAAGAGTAAAAGCATATAGAAGTGTTAAAGAGCAGATCATCAATACATGGGAGTAAGAAACATGTTGGCAATTCTAAACCCTTTTGCTTTGTCTTCTGATGCTAAGAAAACAGAAAATTAGTGTGTGTAAACCCTGTTTTCTAAATTTCTTAGTGTAACTGACCTCAGCTCTGGTGTGACTAGATACAAAGTACTCCACTCAAACGGCAAACGTTGGTAAGGGAACAGATGGATGGATATAGAGGGAGGGCTCATCGTTGAAAATTCTTTCTATATTCCCTTTCTACATTTTGGTAAAACTGCCTGTGAACTCACAATTGTACCTATCTTTGAAATGATTCAGGGTTTTCTGTTTGCTGCATATAAGCAGGGCCAAAAGCTTTAATGTCTGACTCAATTTTCTGCAGTCTATTCATGAACGCCCGACATGACTACAATAAATTATAAAGCCTTCAGGTTCATGTGAACGCGTGCATCTTAGGATACCTTTCTTACAGGCAAAACCCATGGTAGGTCTGTATTGAAGTACATTCTCTGTAATGTGTTTCCGGTGAAAGGAAAAGAACAGCTTGCATGAGATGTAAGACTGTATATAATGATTGGCACAGATATCTTATATTGGTGAATTATATTCATTACGTGGTGCGTACGTACGTCATGTGGCGCGGTGCCGCGGTGGATTATTAGATGCTTTCTTGTCAAACTATTCACACTTACAACGTTTATTTCTGAGCCTGTTTCATGAACATTCCCTACCTTCGGTCAGACCTTCAAAAATTGTTGTCTTTAAAAAAGTTAATTTAGAATACTTCTGGCCATAAACTTTAAATATTTCCCCCCAAAACTATCTGAGTAGCAAACGTGGTTTTAATTTTCTATAACTATTTATCTTTCAGTTGTGCAAAGTATTTCCTGTGGGTAGTTTATACGCCTGTCCAGGTGAAGGGGGTTGCCAGCGTCAGGTCAAAAAATAAACTTTAAAAAGGCTCTCCAAAAGTCGGGTTTGGAAACTATGCATTTGACCTTCAGTGACAGAGCTTATGCTTTGCAAATTGATTAATACAGATACAATATCAAATCATTTTTCATACAATTTTTTAATGTTTGTTAAGTGCTGGAGCAGTATGTAAACAGAGTATTTGGCATTTTTATTAGGCTGCGGAACTCAGCCATTTCCTTTGCAACAACATCTCATAAACTATTTTGACAGTCTAATAAACTATAAAAAGCTGTGGTAAAAACTGGCTCTGAATGTTATAACCGTACAAAATGGAAAGAGCAAGAGAAAACATCTATCACCGGGATTATTATCACTGTTGCCATGGCAACCTGGTTGCAATGGCAATATCTCCACGGTTCTGCTGTTTGTTATCATCTTTCTTGATTTTACATCATTGAAATTGTAGTAATTACACTGTGCCTGATGAAAAATGTATGCTGTCATGGCAACTAAGTCAAATATTCTTAATCATTTCACCTCTTCAATCTAAAATGTAATTGTTTGTCAGTAAAATAGGTTATACAGAAGGCTTCTATGGACTTATGATTGCCTTAAGTGTTTTGCAAAAAATACTGCTTTTAGGCTCAAGACCCTAAGCTAAACTAATAGCCTGACATGGTAAACAATGACTCATTATAATAAGTAAGCAGCATTAATTGTAGAGTGACTTCTCCAGTGTGGTAAAATTATAAACCACGGTGACTTTAATATAGTACTTACAGTCAAGACACAAGAGAATATTTTCAACCATCCTAATATCTTCAGTAAATTATTTGAATCAGATGCTATGTTCATTTTGGTGTGCCCACTTATGTTTTATGAGTCAATGTCTTCTGATGAATATACTTTAGAGTATTTTCTTCACACTGTGTTTAATTAAGGCACAAAGAAAGAATTCTTTTTGCAAATATGAAAAAAATAAATTAATAGGATATAAAAAGAATGCTTTTCTAACTAGAGCAGTCAGTTATAAGTCCATCAGCTATTCCCTAACCTAATATGTTTCATGCAGTGTTTTCAAAGGAACATGATTGTTTTTGTCATATCTACCTATGTATCTGAGCAATATGCGTGTCCTATTAGAACAGACTAAAAGAATCAATATATAAAATTGTGCTGTAAAATGCCAAATTTATCCTCCTGAGTGGGAACCCTTAAATAAACTACAAAATTTCAACAGTAGCATGGAAACTATGGCACACAGTTTTATAATTACCTATTCTATTTCCTCAGAAGGATGGAAATTTTGCTTGAGTATGAAGAAAAAATTGAGACTAAGAAATCTTTTGTTTTGGTAATAGCAATTTATATAGTTTGGTTCATATTTCTCTTATTTAATTTTTGATGTAATGATGCTATAAATGAGAGCAACAAAATAAATTATTTTATGCCTTTTTCATGAATTTATCAATGGTGCCATCATCTTTATTTGTATCTTTAGATGTATGTACTTTACATTTGAAAACACAGGATACGCTAAACAGCATATTCTCTAGGTTTTAAATCCATGAGAAAATTTTACTACACATAGAAAATTATACACTTCTATTTCAAACATAGCTAATCATAATTCTTCCCTCTATATACCTATATTTCTCCCTTTCTTTAGCATGTCATTACTTTTACATGAGAAACAGGTACTAGCTAGCTGTCATATGATTAATCCATTTCTGCCAAAAGCAGAAGATGTCTTTGCTATTGTAAAGCTTGGATTTTATCAACTCTGGGGTAGGGGTGGAGAAATGAAATGCAAGAATGTATTTTCAGTGCTTGAGTACCAACGTATTTATAGTGATTATAGTAATTTGATTGTGATGGTGACTGTTTGCTCCCTCTTTAATGGATTCGATCATAAAATTGCTTTAAAACTTATTCATTGCTTCTACACGAAAACAAAATATTACACAAATAAAATGAATATAAGACACTGAAATGCAAGCGACTTGTTATTAGTCATAACTTTAGCTAAGAGTAAAACCTTTTAGTGAAAATATCAGAAAAGCACACTTAAAGGATCGACCGATCATGTTCCTCACACCAGCTATAAGTTAAAAAATTATGCAGCCAGTGACGTGTTGTGTCATACAGAGAGAAAATAAACAGTAGGGGCACCTGGGTGGCTCAGTCGTTAAGTGTCTGCCTTTGGCTCAGGGCGTGATCCCAGAGTCCCAGGATCGAGCCCCACATCAGGCTCCTCTGCTGGGAGCCTACTTCTTCCTCTCCCACTCCCCCTGCCTGTGTTCCCTCCCTCGCTGGTTGTCTCTCTCTCTGTCAAATAAATAAATAAAATCTTTAAATAAATAAATGAATAAACAGTAGGCCCTTCCAAATGTTAAGGATGTTCAATTTTATCATCAGAACTGTTGGAGTTTCGAATTAGAAGTTAATGAAAACATACTATGAGCAACTATCTTCAACCTAGAGACACCAAAACTGCAAGGTAACTAGAATCCTGATATTGATACATTTTAAAGCCATATTTACCCAAACTGTTACACTACTTTATTTTATTATTTTTTATAATTTGTTTATTATATTATGTTAGTCACCATACAGTACATCCCTAGTTTTTGATGTCAAGTTCCACGTACACTAAACTCTAGGTTCCTCAAAAATATGTCTGCGGGTGGATGTGTGGAGTCAGTAAAACAGTAGCCATGACTATAGTCACAGATCCTCCCCAGGGATATGGTTGATACAGGACTCAGAGATTACAAAATATAGACAGAGGGAAAAATATATATTTTTATGCATATAATATATATATACATACATATAACAAACATATATAATAAATATACAATAAATATATGTTATATATTATATATACAAAATATAAAATATTTTATATATAATATAGATAAGAGAAAAAAAAAGAAAGTTCATGGCTCTATGTTAACTTAGGGTCTTATTTTGGCTTTCCTTTTAGCTGAGCCTGCCGGGATAACTGATTCTCTATTTTCAAATTAAAATTCCTGCGAGAAATGGGTTGGCTCTTCTCCACCTCATTTGGGCCAGACTTCCACTCTGACTCTTCGTTAGCCACTGGCCAACTTGGAGAAGGCTATGGCCACTCAGCAGCTCTGCTCTTGGGTCGAAGCTCCTCTTGGCCACCCAGCTCCGTCCCGGAGCAGATGGGATCGCCTGGGCCATAGCAGGCTGGCCCAGAAGTGACCCCTGAGCAGGAACTTGAACTTTCAGCTCTTCATCAAACAGCAATGGTGCACAAATGATGTGCCAGTCACTGTCTGAGGCGCTTGGGGTTTGGATCGCCCCCAAATCCCTGCCCTTCTGGAGCACAGCGGTCCGCTTTGCAGAAGCTGTCAGGTGGCAGCCACCGTTTTTTCCGGGATATATATATATTTCTCTATCCACTTCGTGATGGTTGGGACCAACCCAGTTAAAATCAACAAAATCACACCGTATGCTCTGAAGTATCGGAACACGAGAGATCATTATGATTTAATCTAATTTCTCCTCCCCTTCAGGAAATTTTCTCCTCCATTCTTCTCACTGTCAGTTGCAAGCTCAGGGAATTCAAATTAATTTAAAGATTAGACTGAGTAAAACATAATTAGGAAGATAAATGTTCAGGGGAGAAAAGGGCAGCCGAAACTGCGTTCCAGAAGTCAATGTAAATGATGCCCGTGTGATCTGCCATTGTTACGTGGTCTGCGTCTCCGCTCCCCGCCACTGGCACGGATAACCGGAATCTGCGCGGAAGTTCCACAGGAAACTATCGCATACGTGGTCACAGTAAGAAGTTAGGGATGTTAGAAACAGATTCCAAAGACCTCCAGGCATAAAGTTACTTAAAAATATAAATTAAATATGGTTTTTAGTTTTGTGTTAAACAGACATATTTCACAGAATAGCCTGTATTCTGAAAATACAGATATATCCTGAATTTCACCTGTATCTCAGGCCTAGAGAGTTTCCGAATGTTTCCTATATAAATGCAGCAGTGTCATGTAGAATGGAATATTTAGAACCTAAGCAATTTAAATTGTGTTGCTCAGTCCATGTGTGTTTGTGTATGTGTGTGAGTGTTTTAACAGCATTTATATGATGATACATTTCAGGTATCTTTTATTAACCAGAAGCCTCTGATACCTAGACAAAAATCCTGAAGATGGAATTCTGTCTTTATAAACTTCAGTGGAGTTCCTTTAGGATTCTGATTGGTTAATATTTTTATTGCTTGTTATTTTCCTGTAAAACAGGCTATTAAATTAGAATTAAAGAGCACCACATTGGAAAGGGTTTTATATCTGGAAATCAGATTATTCACTTTCTTATCTTCTCATAAAGTGAAAGATATAGAAACTTGAAAAAAAAAAACCATGTTGCCTTTGTGAATCACAAGTTAAATATTAAACATTTCTTACAGCCTCCAAGGCAAAAATACTATTAAGGTATTGAAAATCTGAGCAACCTTTCTGTGCCACATTTAAACTTCATTGATGGAGCTTTTAGGTCAGAATGAAACTTCCAGATTCAGTAATGTGAATTTTGTTTCATTGTATAACCTTTTTAGAACTGCCTGAAGGCTCAGACTAATAATACTTCTAATAAATGACAAGCTTTTTAAATGTATGGACTCAGTCCAGCATTTGAGCTAAGAATGTTTGAAAAGGAAAGATCTCATTTTTTTCTACCTTATTTAGTTATTTGAGTCTCCAAGCAAGAATTAAAAAACTAGTCTGTAATTTGAAAAATACAAATTTTAGAAGTTTTTATACTCTTTCATAGGTAAGAGTTTCTCAATAAAACTCATAAATAAGCAAAACAAGTCCGTATTAGCATGTCTAAAATCATTTCTAAGCAATTTCCATGTTAATGCCATTAACTGGAGCTAAAATTGTCAGGTCACTCAAGTTATGTTGCTGTGACACAGAAATGGCTTCATTCAATAACGGTATTGCATAGATGAAAAGAGCGATTTTTGTGACATGGCCCTCCTCTTAACAACATATGTGTAAGTGTTGGGGCACCTGGGTGGCTTGATTTGTTAAGCATGTGACTCTTGGTTTCGGCTCACGTCATGATCTCCCAGCTGTGGGATCGAGCCCCGCATTTGGTTCTGTGCTCAGTACAGAGTCTGCTTCAGATTCCCTTCTCTCTCTCTCTCAAATAAATACAATCTTTAAATATATATATGTGTGTGTGTGTGTGTGTGTGTGTGTGTGTAAGTGTTATATGAATACTCATAACGAAGTGGAGAAGGACTTTAAAATAAATCTTAAAAACGAAGAGAAGCAAATCCATGTTAGTCATCTACTTCTATGTTTTATTTAGAAGTAAACCAAAACACAAATTTGAAACACACACACACACACATTTCTATTGGATCAACGATTTAAATTCTACTTTCAGTGAATGAAGATTTCTCGTGATCTAATACATAGGAAATACGCTCTTGGATTACGACCTCAGTCTAGCTATTCAGAAACAGAAGCTCAGAGTTTTACTGTCCTCTTGAGTGTCACCCTGGGATCTTCAATGGAAAGCCCAGGAATGGGTATGGAAGCAATGATTCTCTTGAAAGAGTATGTATTCCTAAACTCTAAGGGAAATATTAGTACATTGTCTTCTTTTCGGCAACTATGTATTTTAGAAGTATCTTGAAAATGTTCTCCCAGTCCGTGTTTTTTTTGTTTGTCTGCTTTGTTTTGTTTTCAGTTTCAATGCAAGCTAACCTCAGTAAAANAAAAAAAAAAAAAAAAAAAAAAAAAAAAAAAAAAAAAAAAAAAAATTAATAAAAAAAAAAAAACCGAAGAAATTAGTTAGCAAGTTCCAAGACAGCTGGCTTTGGGGTTCATTTCAGCAGGTCTGGATTCTCTCCATTTCACCTTTCAGTTCCAACTCCAGCAGGACAGGGTGAGCCCCTTTCAGGGAAACTCTAAAAGAAATCTCATTCTTCTTGCCATCCTTAAGGTGGCTCGATCACTGGGGTGGGGGGTATACTTGGACTCTGAATTAGGCCTAGATCATGACCCCTACCCTGGATTCTAGGTGGTACAGCCTCACCCCAGACACGAGTCTCAAGAGCAGAGGAAGCATGGATCCCCAAATGAGAATCAGGGTGTGTGGCTAGAGGAAGGGGATAGACGCGGGGGGTCACCCAGCAAAGAGCCACTACCAATGTCACTCCATCGTGCTCCGTTATCACTTCAAAATTATTACACTTGCTTTCCTCCTTTTTTTGATTTCTTCTTTTCTGTAACACAAGGAATTCCCTCTCAGCAAAACACTAACTTGTTTCATGACTGTATTCAGTGAGTGATGCAATTGTTTGTTTGGGTACAGTAATCTGTAGTTTGATGCAGGGAGCTGACTCTAACAGGATGGGGCATAATAGCGATATCAGAGGAAAGGTAGCATGCTTGGCAGCCCTTGGGTGGGTAGGATTCTCAAAGGTAATAATAATAGAAAGGCAGTGAGTAGCTTCAAATTACTTTTTCTTTCTAATTGGCAATTAGTTCTAATTAACTTTTAATTAATATTCAATGTTTTCTTTAACAAATGGAACCCTGATGAGATCACATCTGTTAATACCACTCCGTTTCTATTTTGGTATTCTACAATTTTCCATTATGACTGTAGCAAGTGCAACTTCAGACAAGTTGATCACCTTTTAGCTAGGATGAAAAGGTGGCCTGATTTAAAGTCATTGTGCTTTAAATGTGATTTTGGCAAAAACTAAGACTATGAAATTGGATTTGTTCTACGATCTTAAGAGATGGTATCAGGAATTAGAAGTTACAGCCACTTTTCTGTAGCCTTAGTGACAATTCTTTTCAAGCATGCAAGGTGTATAAAAATCCACCTTTTTACTATGATGGTCACATAGAAAGATGCATAAAGATCTTTTCCATCCAGTAACTTTAGAGATAAACCTGAAGTCCAGAAAAATTTTTGGCTTGTCTATGCAATTCCATACAACCAGTATAATAAGAAGGAGCAAAAACAGAAATCTGCATAGATCTTGCTTTGTAGAAAGTTGAACCTTGCAGGAAGAAAACTCTGTTTTAATATCTAACTGTTCGTTCTCTTGGCTGTAAATTTTTTCATTTAATACTTTACCTTTTTACTCCAGCTAGTGTTTCGGTTTGTGCTTTGGATAATCCTTATTAACTTGTTTTGTTTTGTTTTTAATTTGTGAGCAAGCTTTTTGCAAATAGTAGATGCATGTCCTTTCAGATAATCTCAATTTTACCTTTGCTGATTAGGATAATTTTTCAAATATGCTTCTGCAGTTGCTCAAGATTAAATAAAACTGGAGCCATCATTCATCATGATGTGTGGATTAAGTAAAATAACAGGGGTCCATCAAGTAATTTCTCAATTTCAAGTATGAGTCAAAGTGGGCAAACCAAAGATGCTGCCAGCTAATTTTTGGTTGGAACATTCAATTTCACTTCCCTTGATGAGAGGCCAAAATTCAAAACTTTGGTCTCAAGAAGCAAAATTCAAGTGGCTGACTATTCTTCTTAATGTTGGCTGCCGAGTTGAGGTTCAAGGAACTGGCTTATTTGAAAGAGATTTTGGCCCTTGTAGAGGGATAATTAAGATGGCTATATTTGGCTAAATGGGTTGTAGTTATTTCTCTGTTTGAAAATGAAATATAATTTGCCAAAACCCCAAATTCCCTTTTCTAACATTAATCTTCTCTGCTCAAGATACTTTTAAAATGTGAATAAAGTTTTTGTTTTAGCAAACCAAACATCATAATTATAATAAACATGAAATTGTATGACTTAGCAAAAATAATATTTGATGAGTTCTTGGGAATCAAACGTCCTTCTTGAACATATATTTTTAGAACAGGACATTTCATAGGAGGACAAAACACCATTGTTTTGATAGGCTATTTAATAAAATAACAACATGGAATTAGTAATTTATTTTTTGGACTTCATTACACATTGAAATTATCTTCTTTTTTCTTTTTCTTTTTCTTTTTCTCTTTCCTTTTTTTTTTTTTTTTGACATGGCACTTCCAAAGAAATACAGGGACATGTGACATAGAATCATTTCTAGATTCTAATGATGCTATTAATTTCATTCTTCCAAGAACTTAGGTTCAGTTTAAATCCTGAATCTTGATTTTCCGTTGGTGAAGATTCTAAAGAATGATGCTTCAGGATCTCAAAGTGAAAAATTTCAAACAGCATTTTAAAGAAATTATTTTTTTAATTTAAATTCAATTAGCCAATATATAGTACCTCATTAGTTTTTGATGTAGTGTTCAATGATTCATTAGTTGCGCATATTCTTTTAAAATTTTTCAAAATTAGGTGTCCCATAAGATCATTTATAAAGCAATTATTTAAACATGCAAAAAATTCATCTTTCTTTTGAAATAATATTATTAACAATTAGAAATATTATGCATTTACCATGGAAAAAAAATAGAAGAAACACTGTTTTTAAAAGAAGTGGTTAGGACAGATTTTAAAATAAGAGGGGTCTTCTTTTTCTTTAAAGTTGAGGAATGTAACCTAATTTGGTTCATGGAAACTTCTATGACAAAATGGCAACTCTGCAGGAAACTTTAAGAGTCTCTCAAGGGGCTTACATTTTCCTTTTAAATGTTTATTTTCTCTTTAAAGCCTTGTTTTCTGCTTTAGTAATACAAATCTATACTGAGCAGCGTCTCGTATAATTCAGAATAATCATAACTATGATCTTTTTTAGAGTGGAGTTTATGCCTGTCTCAATGTCATCACCTACCATGATTGTTCCTGTGTACCAGGTTGGGTGCTTCTCAGATCAGCTAGTCTGCAACCAGTCTTGTGTTGGGAGCTGGCAGAGAGGCAATGTGAGATATATCTTTATTTGAAAGAAATATTAAATTGAAAACTTTTTAAAGATTGCATTTATTTATTTGACAAAGACAGAGCACAAGCAGGGAGAGCAGCAGAAGGAGAGGGAGAAGCAGATTCCCCACTGAGCAGAGAGCCTGATGCAGGGCTCATCCCAGGACCCTAGGATCATGACCTGAGCCGAAGTCAGACATTTAACTGACTGAGCCACCAGGCACCCAAATTGAGCATTTTTGATTGACGGAATTCCTTTCGAATCCTGAAAACCATGCCAAGAGCAGATGACCTTGGGGTAAAAGCCAGCTCAGGATCCTGTACTATTTTGCTATTTTCTTTGCCTACAGCTTTTTCCATTGAACGTGTTTTTTTCTTTTGCAAACAATCTCCAATTTATTGTATGTGACCAGGAAAATTGGGATTTATGTTCAATTTTTCAGGAGTAACTCTATTTTGTAATTGAGGGAGAACTATATTGCAAGTTGTATATCCTGGTTGTTCACATTTTGTTAGGTAAACATAGATGAGCTGTCGGTAAGATAATGTTCATAAAGTGATCTGTGCTCTTTTGCACTCTATAAATCTAAGGTATTATATCCTTTGAATGAAAATAAAATCATATGTTATTCTGGTTAATAGGCTACCTGATGTAACATGATCTTTGAAAGCAGGATCCCTGCTCTTGATTGGCCACTGAGTGAATAATAAGACATCTCTTTTAAATCAGACTGATTAAGAAAAACATTCCTTCAAAGTTTACAAGTGAAATGCAGGCAAGAGCTTTAGGGTTCCCTTGGCAAGGCAAATAAGGAATTATATTTATGTTCATTAAAAACACTGTGTCACTCTGCAATGTTAGATGGGTTTGGAAATGGATTTTAAAAGGTGTTAATACTATGTGGCTTGTTAAACCTCTTGCAATTCTTTGTTTTAAAGAAGGGACTAATGACTGATCATTTCTAAATTATAAAAAAAAAGAAAGCATTTATTTCTAAAGTACCTGATTAATAGCAGATGACTCTAGCTGTAATAGATTTCTATTAATGGCTATTAATTTGGTTATTCTCATTGTCACACTAACAACTGGTGGTTTTCATGATTTTCTTCACATTTCATAAACACATACACATGGATATCATGGATAGATACATTCAAAATTGGAGAACCTCATGCTCAGGAAGAGATTCCATCCAGATTAATTCTGGGCAAAGTTTGGACTCCCTAATCGCATTACTGCCCTCATTGATAAGATAAAATATAAAATGAAATAAAATAAAATAGGGCAATGCAATCCTTTAAAACTGAAAAAGAAACAGAATATACTTCAAAAGTGCATTTTACCGCCCAGGTTTTCACTAATTTGTAGTGAAAAATCTTACATAAGCAATGTCAGAAAAGTAATAGAAATAGGTCTCATCTTATCTTCCCGGTACCCAAAGTCTCTGAGAATCCTTTCAAACAGACCTTTTAATGAGCAGTACCACACCTGTGTATCAGCAGGGCTGGTAATCATAGGGAAACTGTCCTTTTATCTCTCAAGTAAGAGAGCCATCACTTTTTCCCCTTGAAATATAAAATATCTACTCTGTTTATCATTACATGATTTTGAAACCAAGACAGAGTCAAATTGTAAAAGTCAGAAAAAGAATAGACATTAAGGACTTTTCCTTAGGGGACTTTCTTGTTAAGTCAGTCCCATTTCATTTGTCCTAAGAGAAAAAAAACGTCAGTTGTGCCCATCAAATACCTACTTCGTCAACCAATAGGTCACACTGCCAGGACTTTTGCCTGATGGTCTTAAATTTATATTTTTTAACCTTGACTCTCTATCCCTACCCTTTCTGTATGGACTAATTCTGGGTGCAGCCACTGAAGTTCAGGTGGGAATATTTGGGGCTAGATTTTTTTTCTCCTTGGTTCTATCAGCAAGTGTCATCTTGTCCATCCTTTGGAAATCGTCCATGGGTTACCAATATGGACAAGGGAGGTGCTTCAATTGATCTGCTTTGGTATTCGAGGATCCCCCCTGCGAGAAAGACAAATCGATAGTCTATAATGGGCAAAATGTTTTGCTAGGTCTTTTGTCAGAATATTTAGACCCTCTATCCTAGCATTTGGCTCCTGGCATTGCCTTCGGCTCCACTAAGGTAAATGGGCAAAGGAAAACCTTAATATCCTCCTGTGTACGCTGTGTGTGGCTACAGGGCGGTTTGTCGAGACCCCCCAATATAAATCAACATTATCCCGCTGGAGTTCCTGGGACAACAGAAAGAAAACAAGCTATCATTACACACTGTGGAATATTCCTTTTGTGTGTGTGTAAATTATAAATATTACTTTTTCTCCCCACCTTCAGTTTTTAAAATGTGGTTTCACATTTCATTTAATGCTAAATGGTTCATTACATAGAGTAGCAACTCAGTTCTCTTATTACGGTGTTATCTTTCACTTTGTCAAAATATGTCTACTTGATAAGAAATCTGACAGAAGTTGCTTATGATGGGATCACTAACAGCCATCAGTTTCTCTCTAGCAAATGAAACCGTAACCATGGTGACGGCCTTTTTTTTTTTTTTGCCAGAATGAAAATGAGACAGCACTCTGCTGCAGCCATTAGCAGAATACACAAATGTCCCTCAAGGCAAACATCTAAAGCAAATGGACTGCAAAGGAAGGAGCACTAATTTCTATTTATTTAGGATTTGTAAACCTAGCAGAGCAAGATATTAACAAAGGAACAAACAAAGAAAGCTTAAAAAATCCCTGCTGTTTGTGTTTTTTCTTCTGGTTTATGAAACTCCTTGTTTCAGATCTAAAATAAAACTCCAGTCTGATTTTCCTACTCTGGTACTGAATAATACCAACAATGTGCCTTTTACTCTACCCCTGGATATTTCATGGGTTTTTTACCCCTCTTCCCCCCCCACCCCGTGCATAAAAGGGAGAAGAGAACTTAATCAATCAAGTAGAAAAAGTACTTTAGATGATAAGGAGTTTCTCCCATTTCTTTTAAATGTGCATTTTAGGGAAAACTATCAAAAACGAAATACAAGATGTCCTTTTTCATATACTTTAATTTTCAAAGAGGCATGTTCGTTCTGATAAGGTGCATAGACGCTGATAATAAGTCTATTCTAACGCTATCAGCAATCAGCCACGGGCTGTCAAAGACCCTTCAAGTGTCAGACCCTTCTCGCTGTCTTATTCACCATTAGACCCATCTCCCCAGAAACTACTTAGTGCATGCAGATATTCTTTTGACAGACGTGGCTTGGGTAAAATTTCTTTAGCCATCTATGATAGGAGAAAGTGATTTTCTTTAACTCTCTTACATCTAAACCAAAATATTAGTGTAAAATTGTTTCTAGGTCTCTGTCTCTCTCTTTCTCATTGTCTTTCTTCTGTCCTTCCCTCTCCCCCTCACTCCTCCCCTCCCCCTTTCTGCCTTCTCTGGCTATTCTAATGATCAAGCAAAAATAATACGTTTTTTTAGGGACTGATCCAGTTCATTTGCTATGAATGTTTATTTAACTTTTCATTTATGCCTTGATCAAAAGGGCAAACCACCTCAGCAGTATTCTACAAAGCTTACAAAAGCCTCCTGAAGACCCACTTCTGTGTTTATTATTTTGGAGTTCTTGCCCCCATCCCAGAAAGGCATACAACTATCCCGTTCAGGCAATGACATTTTTGCCCAATATCTTATTCAGAAGGTCTGAGTTGTTAGGAGATTTTGAAGTCCAGTAAGGACATCAGTCTAAAACTCGGTGGCCATGTTTGTACAATTAACCTGTGGGATTTGTCTGTCAGTGACTACAGTGTGGATTACCTGCCTCCCCATTTCTGTTTGCTTTTTCCAGTAGTTTGCTTGGGCAGATATCAATGATCTGTACATTTTGTTTTTCTTGACAACTCTCAGCTTCTTCCTGAAAGCACTGTGATTGAAGCTGAGTTGTGCTGGAAGTAGAAACGCCCGTGGTCTGATACTCACCAATTCATTCTTCTGCTCTGAGCTGCAAGACATCCAAAGGACGTCACAATATCTCTAAAACTGATGGACTCCACAGGAAAGGGGTTTAGGCATTGATTTTGAATCTGACAACCAAGTTCAGTTTGCAGTGTTTCCTTTTTTAGGTTGTTCTTTCATATTTACTGAGTCAATGTTTTTTTTGTGGTGGAACAAAAGCAAAAATACTTAACCCATAAAGATAACACAAGCCAATTTATACCCCTAGCTCACGGTTTATTTTAAAAACTTTTTTACAAAAAAAATTCTCTATGAATATATTAAGTATACATCAAGTGCCCAACTGATATAAGGCACAGTCTAGATACCAGTATATGAGATGAAATAGGATTTGCCTGTAAAGAGCTATAAGTGTCATAACAGTCAATATTTTTTGTTTCACAAGTACCACTGTGAGGTGGTGGGAGCACCACCTGGGAACCTACAGCACTAAGACAGAAAAAGATGAATCAACTCTTTTCTTGGATAATGATAGTGAGGACAGAGATGTTTTGGAGGCTAGGAATTTCTGAAGAATGAGAATAAAGGTACTTTATAAGTAAGGGAGAGGAGAAAGTCAGAGATCTCTCTGAGATGTTGATATTTCCAACTCAAATGTAAAATACAACTTACCAGATATAATTTTCCCTACGAGTGTCTGAGATAGGGTAATGGTGAGGTGTCTGTGTTTGATGTAGATGTATATGCGGGAAAGTTGAATAACATCCATGCTTTTCAGAGTCCTCACTTGGCAAATTGTGAATATCAAAGTCCCCGGTAGTTAGTGAGCATTCATTAATAGTAGTTATTTTTTTGTCCATACAGTGGGGTGTGACCATTTTTGAAAGATGCTGACCATACCGTGTGTTTTTCATAGTGATTTTTTGATTAATTTGTGATTGTCTAATCAGCGTTATTCCAAGTTCTAAGGAGATTTTCCCAGCAGGTATGTCAGCATACTGCTTCTTTCATCTATCCACAGAGAAAATGACCACAGAACTAAGCGGTGCGATCAGTGGCTTAGTCAATGTGTGTTCTGGAATAAGTTCCTCACCTCCTTGTGCACTGAGAACAAACAGTCCCTTGGCCTCAGCCCACAGGGGAATGCCCAGGGTCCACACTTTGCATATCACTGATCGCCACATTGAATCAAAATAACTACAAGCAGAAAATTAAACAATGTCTAATAAATGCACGTCAGGACACATTCACACCACCCTAGGTTTTTGACCTTCTCTCATAGGACAGATACATGGAGGTTCAGAATGAAGAACAAAGAGAATGGCTAGGTTACTTATTGGTGCTTGGCCAATCCCTGCCCCATGAGCCTGAGGGACTTCCTTCTTCCATTTTCTAGAGGGGAACTTGGCCACCGAGCCTCAGTCACACCTCAGCTGGATGACAGGAGGTTGAGCCATTCTAGTCAGCTCTGTGAGCATTTCTAACTTCTAGGCTTCGTCTGAATCAACCTATGAGGAAGATCAAATTTCTAGTAATTCCTTGTGTTCTATATTATCCCAAGGTGATATTAGATTACCTGATGCTCATTCGAACCAACCACCACACCAACCTGCAGCCTCAAACTCAGCTTGGGATAAAAGCTGTCTCTTCAAAATGGAGGACAGGAGGCCTTGCACTCTGCCTTTCATTGCTCGTTATTGTAGCTTGAGGGCCATGTTTGAAGTTTTCCTGTAGTAGGAGACTTTGTGAGGAAGATAAATTAAAAATTCCAATGATCTATATGATTCTAAAGTTCTTAACGTATGAGCATGTGCTCCTTGAGAGCATGGTCTACGACTTTCATTTTTTACTGCTCCACTGCAAGAAGCTTCTAGAAGATTTTTATCTGGAAAGTTTAGTTCTAAAGCCAGCAGTATAGTCTATTGGGCTTTCCAGTTCTTCATATGACTTGCCCCACTTTTTAGCAACTCCACTTGAAAGAACCACACTCTCATGATGTAATCTGACAGTCTAATTCATACATAGGTATCAGTGACAATTTATAGTATTTATAGAAAGAACTTCCTTTCTCAAAAACAACTAAACAGAGTACACATATCTCTAACGATGGTATTTTATGTACCATCATTATGCTTTTAGGAAAATCAACTTTCCATGTATCCTTAAAAGTACTGTCCATTATTCTGCACTGTGGGGTTGGCTGGACAACACACATGTCAGAAGGACTTCTCAGCTAGACATGATGGGCACAGAGAATACAAAAGGCAAACACCTCAACTAATTCATTCAGTGAGCACTTGCTCTGATTCCTACTGTACTAAATTGACCAACCATGCAAAAAATAGGATTAACAGTGCAATTAAGAACTTGTGATTTAAAAATCAAGCCTGTCTATACCAGGAAGTTATTAATAAAATAAGACATTAAATTCAAAATAGACACTAGTTAAGTTGTGAACTTCCTTTTTTATCAAATCACATTTCAACTCACCTAAAAGCAACACTAGACTTCCAGCTTTCAAAATAAATGAAGGCTATTCAATAAATACCTAATGCCCATAAAAATCTGAGCCAAGTGAATGTTATTTCAGGCTGGTATTTATCCCGAGGGGGAAAGTTTTATGGGGAGCATATAAGGAACATGAGTATGTTTCAATGTATATCATATTTATTAAAATATTTTTTAGCATTTTTATGTTTTTCTTGGCAACTTAGAAAATTATCCTTCAAGTAAATTAAGTTACAAATGTATGAAAATCATGTACATTTAGTTTATATTTCTTAGTAGTGAATATTCTCTGTAAGGCTTGTTTCTTTTTATAATTATTGACTTCTCTCTTTCTAATCTTCAAAGACCCATGACCTTTACCTCTGAACATTGGGTCCTTGGTGGTGAATATTTACAGCAAGAATTTTAATGATTTCAATTAAGACTAAGTAAGGTAAAGTTTTCAGGAAGTTGAGCATGAGACAGGCCTTAGAGCCTAGGTTCTCCCCTCTTACAATGTTTTAGATCCTTCTGAGTCACCGGAAGATTGGAAACTTTAACTCATATAACCAAATTCTAGCCTCTCCTCAGTTCAGATTTTCCATTAGCCATACTCAGTCTGCATAACTTCAACAAAACCTCCTCCCCTTGCTTTATTTCAGATCTATGTCCTTCTATCTTTGGGTTCACTTCTGCGGGTGCCCAAAGACCGATCACCCCTCACCCACTCCTCCAGCTTCTGGATTTGACCTCTCAACGCTACTATTTTTAATGAGAAAGGTAAGAACAAACACTTCTACAAAATTTTTCATGAGTAAGTAGAAATGAGGCCACTGACATCCAATCTTTCTGCTCACACATGTCAATGTAGTATTCAAAATGTGTACAGTAGAGCTACATAGAAAATTATTTGAACTTAAAACTACAACAGCATTTCTTCTAATTTCAGAGGTCATATGGATGCTATTGTTGAACAGAGTCCATGAGATGGATTAAGTAATAAATGACAGGCTACAGCTTTAATAGATATTTACACTTTATTAATAATTCCATATTTAGCAACTTAACATGAACAAGCTGGACAGATTAGAATTACAGGAGTTGAAAATGTTCTTATTTTTGATAGCCCTAATAGAATTCATTTGCAGCTTCCAGTCACTATGTATGTGGATATCTGAGCATGTCACCCATTAAAGTACTTCAAATCAAGCATTTCTCTACCACACACTGCTTCACAGAAACTTGAAATAGGATTTTTTAAAAAGAACCAGAGAAAAGAGAACTATAACCGGGGTCAGCTCTTGTCATGAACCTTATGAATTGTTTAGAGGTATATTACAAAGTAACATCAATTCATATATTAGCTTTCAAATGTTCCTATTTCCAGTTTGTAGTTCCAGATCATTCCCAGTGCTTTATTTCCTTGGCTTAAAATTTAATGTATTGTAACTTTCTTTAGACCAGCTATCTCTCACTCTCACATGTTCTGAAAAACAGTTGTGTGCCTTCCTTATCCCTTTGGAAGAGTTTCTCACAGGACCATTATATATCTAGTTTGGTAAATTCCAGATTGAAAACACAGCTCAGCTATGATACAAAACTATTACTAATTATTTATCATTGAGGTCTCCCTTACACTAGATTCTGGGAATGGTAGACTCTTGCAACAGCTTTCAGGAACATAGGAGATTGAGAAAGATTGGTTGGTGTATGGGGGATCACTGGCCGCCTTCCCACACAAGCACTGGACCTCTGTAAAACTGGATTGAGGGAATGCAACAATAAAATACTAAAGAATAAAAGAAGCCGATAAAGTCACAACGTAGCTTTGGTTGGGGGAGACTTCATTACCTTTGATCCTCGGAGATTTTTCCATTTCCCCTTTTTTCCTCGTATTTATATTCACATGGTTCCTATGGCTACGAGATGGCCAAATTGTAACTGAGTTCATATACTTTATTCTGATGAGAAAGCCACCACACTCTTCAGAATACTTATCATCAATTAGGGAAATAGAGATACAGAGAAGACTGGAGTATAAGGGTTAATGAGAAAAATCCCAAGGAAAGACACAGATTTTGTGCTCTCAGGATTCTGAAAAGAAGAGAACAACTCCTTTTGGGGTGTAAAGTGTTTGACATTTGGAATGGGATGGAGAAATCTTTGGTAGGAGGGGTAGTAGAAGATAAACCATTCTAAGGGGAGGAAATCAGAAGAACAAAAGCTTGCCAGAGGAAAATCAATGATATGAATTTTGGAAACAGCAATAAGGAGAAGACACAGCTTTGACAACGGAGAAAGATTTGACTCCCAATTCTACTGTTACTTTGAGACTTTGGACTTGTTTTTTTATCTTGAGCCTTTATTTGTATATTAGATGTAATGCCATCTTCCCTATAGAGTTGTGTGATTAAACAGGATAGTATTTGATACTACCCAGTTCATAGTAAATGTTCAACAAACTGTAGAAATCCATTAAGGGATTTTTATGGAAGGCAAGGATATAATTTTAGCTATCTTTTTATCTTCTTAAGCACAAATTCTTTCTTGAAATAAAAAGGGAGCAAAAGACATTCTCCTCAGTGTTAAACTTCATAGAAAAATATTTAATTTAGGGATTCATATAGCTATGGTTGATCCCACATGAAGTAATGGCTAATTGCCTATTATGCCCAAAGACTTTAAGAACCGAAACTTCACTGATACTACTAATACGATAAAATTGGATTATGTAATTATATCATAACCAGTGCTTACTGGTAAGGTACATGGTAAGAAAGGACAAGGTAAAAACTGTGTATTTAATCAGTTAAGTAATAAGTGAGAAATTGAGATAGTCCTTTCATGAAGTAGTCATGAAATCAAATTGAAGAATCATAATTCATCTTTGAGATTATTTAATCTAATGTCTTCAGTTTCCTCTTTGGAAAATGAGAGGGTTAGATTAAATAATCTCAAAGATGAATTATGATCTTCCAACAAAGAAACTGAAGAGCATGTAGAATAAGACAGTGCTGTCTAAATGTCATCCTAAAGAACAGTGACAACACTTGACAAATTCGTACTGGTCCATGGCAAAATAAAAAACGTTTTAATGGTGTGAGCTTCTATGAAGCTAAATTTATTTATTTAAATTTTCCATTTTTTTCTTAAAGTGTTCACATTAAATGAAATCATAGTGAAGTAAATAATAGAAATTTTACTATCCTTATTGAGCAACATATAAGATAAATTTTTACACTTTATTCCTTTTTAAAATTATTTAATAGTACATGAAATCAAACAGCTAGGAACCACAGAGTTAAGCAAATGAGGAAATAATTTGCTTGACTAATTAGGGGCTAAGCTAGAGTAATAACACAGGCTTCCCAGCTCTTGATTCAATGATCTCTCCAATATATCTCAATGTAATTTCTTTTAAGAATCTCATTTATACGACCTAGGGAAATAAGTCCGATCTTCTTGTTTTCTCTCCTAATCACTTTTCAGGCATGCTCTTTCTTAACAAAATTTTTTCAAGTTAGGGAGAGTAAAAGAAAACTAACTTAAAAACTTTAAATGCATCAATATGCCTACCTGATAGCTATTCTTAGGATGTTTTGTAGCATGAGCAGTAAATATGATAAAACCAACAACAAAAAAATGGATATCTCTGTATTTTATTGATTCCTTTACCTCGATACAACCTAAGTTATGAGCTATGGACTTTTTTGGACAAGTATGTGTTTCTTGGACATAGATTATGACTTTATAGATATATATTATCACTTCACAAAAACCATTTCTATGATGAATAATGAGTATGTTTGGTCCAAAATTGAGTTTCACAGTTAACTGTTTAAAATATGGAACATATTTTTATGAAGAAATGATGTTGTGACTGTTTAGTTCTCAGATTTGCTTACCAAAAGCCATTTTAACCCATAGTGTAGCTGGATCTTAACAGCCTAGGTTGTAACCCTGGGCAAAAGAGGCTTTTCACAAGAGAAAATATGGTAAAAAAAAATGTATTTATCCAGCCTCAGAAGTCAAGAAAGGAAAACTTGCAATTTCTAAACTTTTAAGTTCCAAGCATTTACTGCATATATCATACTGCCTATGAAACATATTGTTAACCATTTTTTTTTCTTTTGGTAAGATCATGGAGCTCCTTATGGAATGTGGTCATCAGGCTGAGGTATGGATTGGAAAATCTCCTTTGTGCAGGAATGAGTCAGTATGCCCCTTATGAAAGACAGGAGATGCAATCTTTACTTCACACTCAAGAGTTGTGCTTCAGGTTAACAGAACTCACAGGATGATGGTAGGCCTCTAGGAATTTTCTTGGATTCCTCAATTTTTCCCCTTATGCTTTCCATTGGGGCAGGGTCACAGTCAATGACTCTACTGCCGTCACTCTAAGGGGATAAAAGTATACCTCTCCTCCATCAAAAAATAACAAACCCACCCTCATTCCTTCTGTTTTTCCCCCCTCTGGCAGTCCACAGGTCCCTTATTCTTCAAGGTAAATTGTCAGTCATTTCTGCAGGGCTGGGTTATCAGACCCACAATGGAGAGGAAAGGAGACATTATAACTGATGCCACAGGAATAAAAAGGCTTATAATAGACTACTGTGAACAATTACATGCCACTAAACTGGAAACCTAGAAGAAATGGATAAATGACTAGAAACATACAATCTACTAAGATTGAATCATGAAGAAATAGAAAACCTGACTACTACATTTCTCCTGTACCTCCCAACACTCACAGAGTGCCCTCTGCCTTCCCGCTTTCAAGTGACTTTATAAATGTACAGTCATTTGCCTCAACCTCAGCGGGTTCCTGGTATTAGGAAAATGCTGTATTTCAATCAGTGTGAAAATTGATCATGAAGTAACCTAGGAATATTTTTTGAAATTGAAGAAACGGTTCATCTACGGCATAAAGGGATATGAAAAAAAAATCTATGACTTTTGGCAGAAAATTAAAAGTCATCAAATGTTAGGTACCCCTTCAAAATTTACATAAAGCAACAGGCACTCAGTATGAACACCAAACCCACTTTTGTTTTGAGGTTTTTAAGATGTATTTTTATTTTCCTAGCGTGAAGTTGAAACAGCTACAACAGTTTGTGGACAAGAAAGGTTTTAGGTACACAGATGAAATCTGCCTACATGAGGAACAAACACTTTCACGATCATACTTATGGAAGAATTGAGGACAGTAGACCCAATCTTCCGACTTATAACAAATTACCAAGTTTGCCATTTGGGTCAGGTTTATGCTCCTGTTCTACAAATATATCCCAGGTCACCGGAGAGTAACTCAGTTGAGCAGTTGTAGTCAAGGTACTGGTTTGCATACCAGTTGCATGAGTACTTTGTGTTAGAATTGTCATGAGAGGACTTAGAAGCAACTTTGATCATCTTGCTTACAAATATCAGAGGTCTGCTGTATATGGAGACAGTGCAGAGTTGCCTCTCCAGAACCTGAAAATGAGGAAAACAGGCTGCTTTCTGAGAATGAGATGGGGCCAAAGCCTAATGGCAATAGAAATATGCAAAGTCGACCCTCACGCATAAGGTTTGATATCAAGAAGGAGAAGAGATCTGCAGTGATAACACAGAAAATCAAGAATCAGATCAACAAATATTGATATGGTCTAGACACATCTTTTCTAGGGAGAATGGCCTGCCTGTCTGATGTTCATTTGACTCCCGTAAAAAAAGAACAGTGTTTTTCGAAATACAGCGTGCATCAAAGTCATGCGGACGGGTTGTTAAAACACAGAGTGTTGGGCCCCACTGCCAGAGTTCCTGATTCAGAAGGTCTGCAGTCAAGCTTGAGAATTTATTTTTCAACCGTTTCCCAGCCCTTGGTCCTAGAACCACACTTTAAAAACCATTGCATTAAGATGGCAGAACTTGCTGCTGTTAAACATTTATATATATATATATATATATCTCCTTCAAATCACTTATTCCTTGTTCTCTAAAAACAAGGAATATGTCTTGAAGAATATATCTGAAGGAATAAAATATGCCAAACAGGTCAATATAAGTCTTCACTCAGCATTTATGGTTAGCACTGTATATTGATGATTTGTTTTTCTGGATTTCTACACCAATCTCTTCTGAGCAGGGGCTTATTTAAGTTTTATTTTGCCTTGATTTATACAATTTGTTGGGGAAGATTATTTAAGGAAAAGAATATAAAGGTTTGAATAAAATCTTTAGCATGAAGCTATTTTTAAAGATTTTTTACTTATTTATTTGAGAGCAAGAGACAGAGATATTGAGAGAGAGCACAAGCAGGGAGGAGAGGGAGAAGCAGGCTCCCCATTGAGCAGGAAGCCCCACACGGGGCTCGATTTCAGGACCCCAGGATCATCGACCCGAGCCAAAGGTTAACGCTTAACCAACTGAGCCACCCAGGCACCCCTTTAGTATGAAGGTATTTATCTAGGAAATAAAAATTATAAATTGTAAACAGCTTATCACTTACAACTGGAAAACAGCTCACAAGTACTACAAACATCACAACATTCAGAAAATGAATGGTCTAACTTCTGCTTCTGTACACTTCAAACCTCTCCCTTTTCCACTAGCCACACACTACTGTGCTGGGCACCACAGCACACATTCACATGGGGAGACGACTTCCAGCCTCGCGCTTTCGAAATGACAGTGTATGAGTCCGTGCATGTGATGGCTAGAACATCACTAGAGGTCATTTCTACTTGAATGGCTACCTAGAACAATATAGAAGGGACTGCGAGCCACTAAATGGAATCCATTCTATTTAAATTAAATGTATCCCCAACTCAGCTTTTCCTTCACAGGATCTCCCAAATATCTGAGCCACTCCAACGTCACTGAGTAGTTTCAACGAAAGAGACAGTAGTCTTACTCAATTGCAAGGACAATAGCTTCTTTTTGTCAATTTTACCAACATGTATGAGCATGGGAACACATTATTAGACTCACCCCCATTGACTTAGAAGGGTCTGTGTTACTTAGGGACCCTGAAGCTAAGCTTGTTTAGACTTACAGCAAATCTATGGGGAGAAGGACGGGTTAAAAAAGGTCAGAATCTGATCAGATCTAGAATCCCAAGGGTTTCCAGTGGCAGAGTTTAAGAGCTGAGGGTTAGAGATTAACCAGCATGGATTCAACAGGATAAAAGCCATGTTTACAGCCCATAGGTAACACACCCAGCATCACCAAGCACCACAGACCTCAGATCTGTAGAAATTCCACCAGCATTTGACATTTGGAACCCACACATGTTCTGGTTTTTCCCTTGTCTCGTATACCTGTCTGCCTTCTCTGCAGGTGTGTGAGGAAGTGACTGGAAGGAGCATGAAGTTACCCAGAACATGAAAGGTAGCTTCTGAAAGTGACCTCCACAGAGATAAGAAGGTCAGAAGAAAGGCAAGCATTGTCATGAACTACCTGGGTCTGGATTTCTGATCTTGGCTGCCTGTGAGAACTTAGCCATGTGATCAAGCCCTCTGTGACTGAATTTACTCACCAATACCTCTCTCATGGGGTTGGCCTAAGGACTAAACGAGCTAATAGATGTAAAGCATGAAGAAGAATGCCTGGCACACAGTAACCACTCAATTAAAGTTCACTGTTATTATTTGGAAAGTAAAAGGCATTTTCAAATGTGATTTCCAAAGCAGTAGCAGAGATTTTTGGATTCATTTCCACGCTTCTCTTTTAATACTAAAATTAGCAGCGTTCCCAGTCCAGTTCCCGGATAACTGCTGTTGATATTCTAGGCCATCTGTGATGTTCAGTAGCACCAAGTTGGGCATTTTCAATCCCAGGCTAGACCACATCTCAACTCCGAGTGATCTGTTGTCTGTTTATTTGTAGCATTGGTCACAATTTGGTCTTTTTTGTATAAATTGTCTACATTAGCTCTTAAAACTCTGCAGCCGTCTACTGGGGCGCCAGCATTTGGATGGGTGTTATAACACCACATTTTCTCTTCATTATAAGTCCTAAAAATAGGGTGCAACTGAGTAACGTTTTCAGCCTTCACAGCAAGATTTGGTTTGTCAGGAAATGGTGTGGGAGTAGTTCTCATATGCACTGAAGGTGCAAAGTGCAAAACAAAAATAACTCAACAAGAGCTTAACAGCCCTGCTTTATGTACGTTATTTACAAAGGCCGCAATCTGGAGTTCCAGGCAGAGCCTTAGGGAGCTCGGGAGACCCTTCTGGAACATGAAAAAATGCCAATATGGATTACACAAAAGGGAGCATGGAATGAGGAAAGACAAGGTTTAATCTGTTACTCCTGCCCTCTTCATCAGCTCTTGAGTCTGCTCAGGCTTCAGGAGGACTCCGAGTTTTGTCAAACTTGGAAGGAATTCTTCAATTCCATCATGCATAAAAACATATGGAGAAACCTCTAAACCCTCACTGCTTTCATTTTTATGTGTAAAATTTCCCCCATCCTCTCTAGTGGGTGACTACTTTCTTTCAGCTGTCTTATTTTCCTGTATGAAACAAGACATGTTGCATTAGTGAATCTTAATTGCCTTTTCACTTTCTGTGGCTTCATAATGTTTGGTAGCAAATATTTTGCAAACATTGAGACACTTCGGAATTATTATTCCAACCCTTCAGTGGAAATTCTAAATATTGTCAGAAGACAAGATAAAAACAGTCATCTTCATTAATATCACTACAATAAAGAAAAAAAAGCCACGATGTTTGGTGCATTCTCTAGTCCAGAGCTAATAAATGTCACATTCTCGATTACACTAAAAAATCTCAGAGGAACATAAGCCAATCCTTTTGCTGCATTTTTTAAAAGTTAAAGACATTATTTTGCTGCCTAGCTTGCTGTTAGTCTTTACCAACTTAGGTGAAAATTCTTGCATATCTTAAAGCATTGGGGATGACTTCTTTATTTCTACGCCAATGAAATATTGTCACAAACACCTTGTTTGGGCAAAAGAAGCTTTAGAATAGCTTTGCTTTATCACAGCTTGCAATGTACTTTTGGAGTTAATAGACTCATACAAATGAAATAACCAAAGAGATTTCCCCTTTTGCATTTTTTTTGAGTTACTTTCCCATCAAAAGTTTTTCAGTTTTACAGTATGGAAAACTTTCTCTTTTACTTAAAAATTAGAGAGAGAAAAACTATACTATTTTATGTGAAGAGCAAAGAAGATGATGGATTAAAGCAGATGTAGAGTGTTTGCAGTTATATAAGACTATTAGGGACCCTGTTTGTTCTGGTTTTTGTAATTTGTCCATGTCCTACTTTATATAACTCAATCCATTGTGAGCCAAACATGAAATAAGGGAATACAGTATTCCATATTTCACTTTGTCAGCAAATTAAAAAAAAAAGTATAGAACAAACACACTAGTCATCATGGTTCTTGAATAGAGAACGAAGCATTTTTCAAATCCCAGGGACCTGTAAGAAACAGAAGGTTAAGGAGATTTTTTTTTTAAAACAATGAGCAGATGTGTTTGTTACTGTTGATGGACAAGCTTAACCATTTACTTCAATTAATAACAAGAGAGAGCACATCAATACATAAGCTTGTCCTGATGCCTTGATTTTTTTCCAATTTGACAGGTAATAGTGGGGCTGGGAAAATGTCACAACAATTTAGTCCTGCCTCACTGGCTTTAACTAGTTTGATGACAATGGGAATGCATCTTGCTAAGATTCCTTATAATTCACAATAACAGTACATTTGTTGACTCTTACAGAGGGTTTAGAATCTGTGACAATTAATGGTTTAGAATCGAGTGCTTTCATGGGTTATTCATTTGGGCACTAAGTAAAATCAAGTTAAAATATTTATGGACAGTATGAAAATGTGGAAACTTTCTTTAGGAACCTATCTTTTCATATTGAGTCATAAATGAAACCAACTACGTTTGACAAAAAAAGGCCATTTCTTCATATGGCCAAACTACTACCCCCTTCCCATGTTCTAAAAGATCTTTTCTACAATCTAGCATACTTTGTCAGAGAAACGCTAGTGATTTTAAACAAACCATGATCTCATGAATTTTATTATATGAGAGCAAATAAGCCCTCTAGCAAACTTGACAATGGATATCAAAACATAATAATATCAGTAAATCGCTTCAGTGCTCACTGACCCATTAAATAAATGCTGTCCTTTTAACAGTGAAGCTTGGATGATTAATACCTGAACAGGAAGGGAGGGCAAAATTAACAATTTCTGTTGTAGAGGTAAAATAAAAGGCTATTTGTACTATTCCAGTGGCAATGGAGTTCATATAGACAGCAGCCTCACGTGCTCCCTAGAGGTGTGACATATCTCAGAGAATGCTTAGAGTATGTGGACAAATCACAGATTCTTCAGGACAAGAACAGCATTACATTCATCTCTGTGCCTCCACAGGGTCTAACACAACACTTCTCACACATAAGGATCTCAACGAATGTTTTCTAGCAAGCAACATTCTTCTAGACCATTCCCTATATATAGTGCAATGAACCAAGTGTCTTAAAAATAGATGCATAAAACTGAAGGTTTGTAGGAGACTTTGAGGATGGCCTTATGCAGTTCTCAAAATGTGTCTTCTCATCACTGTGCACTCCCTCACTTTATTCTGTATGTTATCACTTCTAGGAGGCCCTCCCTGACAACTTGAACACATCAAAGATGAATGGTTGGACAAAATGGAGTAAAATCAGGTGTTCTATCAAAACTCATGTTGATATCCAAATCCCTAGTACTTTAGAATGTGACCTTACTTGGGGACAGAGTCTTTACAGAGTTAAACAAGTTCAAATGAAGTCATTGGAGTAGGTCCTAGTCCAATAGGACCAGTGTCCTTGTAAAAAAGGGAAAACGTGGACACAGGCAAGTCCAGAGGGAAGATAGAGTGAAAACCCAAAGAGAAGATGGGTGTCTCTAAGCCAAGGAGAGAGGCCTTTGACAGCTTTTTCTGTCACAGCCCTCAGAAGAAATCTACCCCATTCATGCCTTGATCCAAGACTTCTTGTTCTCCAAAACTCTGGCACAATACATTTCTGTTGTTCAAACTATCCAGTCTGTGGTACTTTGTTATAGCCGTCTATGCAAACCAAGACAAGTATCCAAGTCTTTTGCCCATTATTAAGAAAATCTAGGCAGAAAGTAGTTTGTAATGGCCTCGTGGCATTGTTGGGGAAGATAGATAGTATAAGGACTCATATATGACCTCTACAGAATATCATAAAATAGAGGAGCTAACATTATTCCCTCCTATAGAAAAACATTATCTTCATGCTATTACTATCCTGCACTAACTCAGTGTTCAAATGCTTTGTGTAATATGAAAATGGATCTTCAAGTAGGATGGGAAATTACATTTGCTATAATCAATCAGCCTGCTCTGAAAAATAGATTATTAAACATGCCTTCATTTGATTACCTGGGTGAAAATATAAATGGAAAACGACAATTCTAAATGCAGTGTAAGTATTGATAATGTGATGACTAGAGGAACTGTATTCATTCCTAACACTAATAAATTTTTAAGTTTTATTAATGCCTACAATAATATGGGCTTTTATATTAACCATAATTTACGTAGGTTTATCAACACAATGACAATGGGGCAAACTCCAGGGGCTGCTATTTTCTGAAATGAAAATAGAGACAAAGAAACAAAGAAGTATGTTTACTGAGATAGCATATGAGGTGGGGTGGGGAAAACAAAGTACACAAAAAAGCTTATTTTAAAATTAGTCATTTAAAGAAATTGAGATAATACACTTGAGAAGGCAAGATTGGTCTTTGATCAGGTATATAGTTTTGTTTTTCAAGGTTTTCACTTGATTTCAGCCTTAGCGAGTTTAAAATTTTTTTTTTCCAGACAAAACCCTGCTCCCATTCTGTGGAAAAAAACATAAGAGTAAGAAAATAGAGAGAGCTGTATCACGGACACAATAGAATTCTTGGCTTTAAAATAGCTCATACAAACCTACAATAATAAACCAAAGGAATCACTACTATCAAGATCACATTTCACTAAAGGAAAAATCCCTGAAATGTGAGCCTGGGTCTACATTGCCAAATAAGGACCCAATATGCCAATATGTGCTTTTTGGTCATTCATTGCAGCTGTTTTGTTATGCCAGATAAGCCATCACTCAGCAAACATAAAATAAAAAAATTGAAGATCACTAAGAAAGATCTCTGTGAGGAATTATAAAAACTAGAGATTCAAATGTAAAAATATTTAAAGCATTCATTCAATGAAAAAGTAAAAATAATAAAACACTATGCTCTTTAGCTTTCTGCCTCCAAAAACACATTCTCACTAATTCAGCAAATAATTATTGACCATTAAATTATTTTAGGATATCTTTGATCACATGTTGTGCTTACTTATGTAAGTCAGTATACTACATAAACTCTTATTTAATCTGAAATGGATACAAATTCTTATTTTCATTTCCTTACAAAATTACACTTTTCCTTAAAGATATGGACTACTTCAAACCACTTTCGTATTTTTCAGAAGTCAATCTACATCAATTTTGAATAAATAATGAGCAATTCCAATTTCTCATGATTTAATTCTACACAAGAGATAAAGGAATGAGAAAACATAATTTGGAGAAAATACGTGGTCTGCTGTCATTAAGAGCTTCCTTTAAAACTTTCCCAAATCTGCCCCCAAGTCATTTTTCTTGCCTAACTCTTTAAGTCAGTAAAAAAGATAATACCATGCTGCAATGATATAGGTGAAACTCACAGCAGTTGCGGTCATTGAATATATAGTGACTTAGAAAACAGCTTAACCAGCTGCCATCAATGTTTATTTTCTCCTCCTCCTTTTGTCACACCCATCCCTCCACAAAACCTCAGCATTGGATCGATCTAAACATTGTCATTTTTTCACTCCTGTGCTGGACTGACAGAGATATACCACATGGCAATGTAGACAGAGGTCTCTGACTTCAGTCTCCATACTACTAAGAAATCTTTCTACAAGTCCTTTATCAGCCACCTCTCCTCTGTTCTATAGTTTTTTAAACTTATACTTCTCTTCACAAAACTATCCTTCCCTTAGTCCCTCACTTTCAGAAGATGATCTTCCTTCTCAAAGGATCTACCACCTTCCCCAAAAAGCCCTCATAGAAATGGTTACTGAGCTCAGCAACGTTGCTGGATACAAAATCAATACACAAAAATTAAATGCATTTCTGTATTCTAACAATTAGCATGTGCAAACCAAAATTTAAAAATCAATACCATTCCAATCATTCCAAAGAAAATGAAATACTTAGATATACAGTTAACAAAACATGTGTAGGGATATGTATGTTGAAAATTACAAGTACAAGAGCAAAAAATCAAAAACCTATATCAACAGATGGATGTACTATGGTCAGGATTATAAGATTCAGTAGTAGAGATGTTAATTCTCTCTCCAAATTTACCCATAGGTTTAATTCAATTTTCTTTAAAATCTCAGCAACGTTTTTGGTAGATATAGGCAAGTTTATTTTTAAATGTATATGGAAAGATATAGACCCTAGAATAGACAAAACAATCTTAGAAACAAAAGGGAGAATCATTTTGGCCCATATTAAGACTCAGTGTGTAGCAACAACAGTCAGAACAGTTTAATATTGGTGTAGGAATAGACACATAGACACATTTACAAAAATTAACTCTGAAGGCATCGAGGACTTACATGTAAAATGTAAAACTATAAAATATTTTTTAAAAATACAAAATATTTGTGATCTTGTCTAAGCAAAGAGTTCTTAAAGTCATAACGAAAGCATGATTCATAAAAGAAATATTTCACATGTTAGACTTCATCAAAATTGAAAACTTTTATTTTTAAAAATACCCTCATGAAAGGATAAAAAAAAAAAAAAACAAGCTGCAGACTGGGACAAAGTAATAGCAAACCATATATCCTACAAACAACTTCCAAAGCTCGATAGTAAAAATAATAATGATAAAACAATTACAAAATGAGCAAAAGTCATGAACAGACATTTACTAAAGATGATACACAGATGTCAAATAACACATGAAAAATTGATTCACTTCATTTACCACTAGGTAAATGCAAATTAATACCACAGTATATCATTACATACATATCTGAATGGTTTAAATAATAAACAGTGACAACACCAAATGCTGGCAAGGATGCAGGGAAACTGGATCACTCATATATTACTGGTGCAAATATAAACTGGTATAGCCAATCTGGAAAACATTTAGTGGTTTCTTATAAGACTAAATATGCAACTATCCTACCACCCAGCAATTTCATTCTGGGGCACTTAACCCAGAAAAAAAATGAAAAATTAGATTCACATAAAAACCTTCACATAAATGTTTATAACAGCTTAATTTGTAACAGCCATATAATGAAAAACACTCAGACGTCCTTCAATGGATGGATGAATGGTTATACAAACTGGTACAGTCAGACGAAGGACTACTAATCAGCAATGAAAAACAATGAATCATTTACATACATACACACCTAACAACTTTGGTGCATCTCCAGAGAGTTATGCTGAGTGAAGAAAAGCCAATCCCGAAAGATCACAAACTGTATGATACTGTTGAAATTACACTTCTGACATGATGAAATTATAAAAAGTGGATAACAGGCTAGGAGTTGTCAAGGGTGGCAGCGTGGACACTGGGTGTGCCTATTAAAGGGCAATATGAGCCATGCTTATGATGGAATTCCTAGATCTTGACAACATAAAAATCCTGGTTGTAATAGTCTACTATAGGTCTGCAAGAAGTTTCAATTGGGGGAAGAGGGTAAAGAGTACACAGGGTATCTCTGTTCTTTTCTTATAATTGCATGTGAATGTATAATTTTCTCAAATTAAAAGTTTAGTTAAAAATTAATGATTGCAAAATAAATCTCCATTGATCTCATATTTCCCTCTAGATGCTGTATTTAGTGTATAATTATTGTTATTACTCCCTCAATGCCCGTTCATCCCTTGACCCATTGTTCTCAAGCAGTTAGCTCCACTAACTCACTGAAACAACTCCCACTATTACTATCAACCTCCATATTGCCAAAACCAAAAACACTCATCATACTATACTCCTGGGCCCTTTACTCCATTATTGACTGTTCCAGATGAGAATGCTTTTACCTTTTGATTTCCATGACTCTATCCTTTTTTTTAAATGTCTCCTCTTGACATCTTAGTGTTCCATCTTCTTTGCCCTAATTTTCACAGCTTCTACATGATTTGCAAATGACCTCACCTACACTCATTACTTTAACTACTCTTTCCAGATTGAAGAATCTTGAATTCATGCCTTTTCTGTAAGTCTTTGGAACTGCCTAAAAGACATTCTTACCTTGGAGCCCCTCCCTATCTCCACTGCAACATGTTTCACCTAATCTTACCCTCTTATGATATTCTCAATAGCCATCCAACTCTCTCCTAAATCCAGTATTCCCTGACTCAGAAACCCAGGATCTGGAAACTCCTGCCCTTCATTCATGCGCACCTCCAATCAATCCACCCACTTCTCGGGTATTCTAACTCTCTGGTACCTCTGGCATCCATTCTTTCATGAGCACTGCTGCTGCCTTTGTTCTAGCTCTCACAGTTTATTGCCTGGATCACGCAATCGCCTCTTAAGTAACTTCCCTGGAACGAATCTGGTTTTCTCAAATATTTCCTCCAACCAGCAACCAATGATTTTACAAAAACATAAATCTGATCATTGCAAACCATTGCCTGAGACATTTCAATAATTTCATATTGTTTCAAGATAAATTCCATACTCCTTAGCTCATATTCTCCCTCAGTCTCCTGTTATACATCACCCCAGACTGACTTGTCAAATGCCTGGCTGCTGTGTTCTCTTACCGTTAAGCTGTGTTGACCTCCTAACAGTGAATTCCCTGGGCTTCAGTGTAATACTAGGCATACAGAATCTTGCACTGCCTCCATGCCCATTTTAGACTGTTGTGTTTGAGAAGGTTAAGACATGAGAATTTCAATCCTATGCCCTAGAAAATAGCTCTCCATTTGCTCCTCTGCTATCCCAGCAATGCATGGCTCCCACATGGGCATCCTCAAATCACATCTTTAACATCACTGGCCCTGGAATTACTCCTCTGCAAATGGAGGGGTTGGTCCATACAATCTCTAAGAAACTTTTCGTTGCAATATAGCATAGTCATATAAAACGGTGGCAGGAAGTGTATATGTCTAATGACTCAGGTGGCATGTTTCCATTCAATTAGCAATTATTATTACCTCTATGTCTACCTGGCGTCGTTCACATACACACACACACACACACACACGTGCACATACATATATATAATTGTGTGTATTTAAAAGGCTATAAATCATTCGTGATTCTTTTATGAATAATATTAGCTAAATATAGAACATCACATGTCTTTCCACTAACTTTCCATTAACTGCATTTGGGAGAACTAAGGAGGAATTTTACCTTGAAGATTGGTCTGTGGGTATTTTTTTAAATGCTTCCTTCTTTTTTGTTTCAGATTTCATTTATGTAAGTTGAAAAACAAACATGTTATTTTTGCAAAATTTGTTTTCCATTTACACTACTTCTCACATATAATTATATCTGAATTGATGTTTTATCCTACCCATTAAAACACAAGCAGAAAAAGTGCCGATTAACTAAAAAGTACTGATGTATTTTCCTAATGAATTTTGAAGTAGGAGTCAAATTAAAAAAAAGAAAATTTCCAAAGGAAATTTTGATAATTATTTCAAAACATGTAATTACAAAAACCAATTGGAAGTAAAAGTGAGTGTATAAAAAGCAAAATATTTCTGTTTATTATAAAGGAATTCATCATACTTTGATATCTTTACTAAAACTTACGAAATGAAACTTAGCTCTTAAATAAGGTTATTATTTCTAAGAATATCATTTACTTTGGATAAAAATAGCTGTGCTTCTTTCTCTGGTGTACATTGGGCAAGTTATTTTGCATAGAAAATTGATAAGGACATTAGAGTTAAAGGAATATTTTAGCTCTAATTTTTATGTAATTTTAATAATAGTGTGGCAAATTATAGTGTAAGTGGAAAAGCAGAAGATAATGAGATAAAAACATTCTTTTTTTATATTTTGCTATAGTTCCACCCAAGGTAATGCCATAGCATAAATATATATTAAGGCCATGGCAGAATGAAAGGAGTCTGAGAATATAGGGTGATAAAAACCCACTTAATTTCACAGGGCTTAACCTTTCCCAAATTAAATCAGATTCATTCACTCTAGGAGACTTCTTAATGCTAAGTAATAGTTTTTAAAATGTAAAAGGCAAAGAAATTTAACCTTTAGTCATGCATTTAATTTCCCGCTCTTGACATAGTTTCTATTATTTGCAAGGTAGGTAAGAGGTGTTAAAAAAAAAAAACAGATAAGAAGAAATAGAAGTGAAAAAAATTGAGAGATATGTTCCTGCAGCAAAAGACTGACTTATAAGACATAAGCCTCAAACTTAGTGAGAAGCGATGAAAAGATGCTTAATCCCAGATCCCTGCTGAGGCTGCTGTGGTTCTGGGTAGCCAAACAATTGTTAATGGGTAATCAATGCTGCTCACCCTAAGCTTCTTTTTCTCTTTTTCTGGCTGTTTTCTAGAACTTTGCCTTGCACTTTACTAAGACCACCACTGAGATTCATTAAATACTTGGTATATTACTGGATATTGGTTGTACAAATGTCAGCTGACTAGACATTCCCTGTAGTTTGCCTTGACTGCCAAGATTATAAAAGCCCTAAAGTATATTTAACTTCATTTTTATCATTATTAAAAGTGACCTTTTAGACATTTTGCTCTATTGATATCTGAACTTCAGCTGAGGATCCTTTTGAAGAGGGTGTTTTGGTTTAGCGAACAATGGCAAAGTGACAGGCGGAAGTGAAAACCACAGCTACTGCACAAAGAAGTGGATCCTCATTTCTTTTTTTCCCCAAATCGTCCAGGTTGTAGTTGTTGAAGGTTTAACAGGAGCAAGAAGAGCTAATATATCTGTTACCAAATAAGGGATGGTTGCAAAGCCAATTATCAATAAAACATCTATGCTTTTAAAATGATGATAAAGTAAAATCTCTTTGGAGACATTTAGAAATAAGAGAGATCCTCATTGGTTTGAAATAATTTAGGTTGGAAGGCAAAGGTATAGATTAATTAATTATGATCCCTCACTACGAAGGTATATTCTGGGGCAAGAATTGAACTACATTAAGAACACACACACATACACACACACACACACATACACATACACACACACAATAGGCATTAGATCCCATCCTTGGATCCCCGAAAATAACTGGCATAAAGCAGGCAGAAATTTTGAATCTCGTGAGTACATTCTCCAAAAGTCTTAGCTTTTAAAAATGTTTCAGGCATATGCTAACTTTCTAGCTTTTAAGACTAATGAATAGATCTTGGAGGAGTTCCTTTCAAACTGCAGATTGCAACCCATTAGGTATAAAATCATTTTAGAGAGTACCCTAGAGCACTTTTATTGATATGTAAGTTAAAATGTTATTTCCCTTAAATAATCACAAAATAATCAAATTAATAACTACAGTACTAAGCACAAGTACACACAAATAAGAAATAATCATTGAAGCAGAGACACTAAAATACATCGAAGTCTGCTTTGGACAATATTATGCAAATAAATTGTAGGTCCCAGAAGGAATAGGTAACTTTGTAGAAAGATTAAGTTTACTAAAATTGATCTCAGTCAAGATATAACAATGAAATGGACCAATGTCCGTAGAAGAAATAACAAAAATTATCAAAGAAATAGCTGAACACCCTTCCCTAAGAAAATAAAGGGGGGAAAAATGTAGACCCAGGTGGTTTTACCATTTTTATTAACTATGGAATTCCAGGGACATTTTAATAATCTTTCATGGAACGGATAGCCCAAATGATATTTAAATTGTTCCAGGTCATAGCAGAAAAAAGGGAAGCTTTAAATTTTTATATGAAGCAAGAATAACATTAATCTTAAAACCTGATAAATATAGCATGAAGGGGATAACCGTACATGAAATTTACTCATGAATATTGTCATAAAAATCATATATAAAATATTAGCAAAGAGCAGTTGGGAAAATAAACCTGTGAGATTTATTCCAGGAGTGCAAAGATGGTTCAATATTAAAAAATAAATTACAAAATTCCCCATATTAAAGGGTTTAAGTTTTCTTAAAGAAATGGCTGATCCCAGGGCTGGGGCAAAGAAAATGCAAAGTGAGATAGAATAGAAAGTAGTCAGAGATAAATGGAGACTGTCAAAAGATATTCAGGAGGTGGCTTACTGGAACTCCCACTGGCTAAATTTGGAACAATATGAGCAGCAAAATAATGATAGTGATGAGACTGGAACGTATTGAATAAAAATGAATCCATCAGTTCATAGTGATATTCAAAGGATGTGTATCTGAATGGTGAGACAGAGGATAAATCTTTTCTATACTGAAGAAGGTCAGATAATAAATACAGGAGGAATGACAGGATTAAAGGAGTACCAGTTTGCAACATAGAGTATAAATGGTTTAGGGAAGGGTTATTGACAAACACAAAAACCACAGGATGTAAGATTGTTGGGAACAGGACATTCACATTATGCCAACGTAACCCTCCACAGATTACTTTGTTTTTAGTAAAGGAAAAATGTATCATTACCATGGAAAGATCTGGCACTTATTATCTTAAACAAGTGATCAAATTTAACCTAACCAATAATGGAACAAATGAACATTATGCTAGCCATGGGAAGTACACATCTTTGCCTGCGAGTATTTGGGGCATGGTTTTTGGCTCCAAGTGGCCCAAGGTAGATGATGAACGATAGGAAGGACAAACTTCCAAATAACTTTCCTGCGAAGATTGCGCCCAGCTTCCCTCCAAGAAAAAACACAGTTTAAAATGAAAAGCACAATTTATCTAAGAATTAGAAACTTTGTGGAACATGGGTAACTTAGAAGAACTCCTTGGGAATATGGCACTTGAGCATTCTTGGTGAAGAGATTGATGCTTGCCCACCGACGAACTGACATCATCATACTCATGGCACTCACATTTCTACTCCTCTCCATCACATTTTTTTTTAAGGAGAGGTCTTCTGAGTTTTCCTTCTGCCAGACAATGGGAGAAGTCCTCTGTCAACGTGAGCTAATTTTAGGGAAAGCCTCTGTTCTAATGTTCAAATGACACAACATACATAAAGTGCCAAGGATACCACTTGCCACATAGAAGAGGATGAAACTGATTTCTTGCCTCTAATGAGTGTCGATATTTCTTCTTGCCAATATTTTATCTCATTTTTAGAGAATTATCCTCCTTCCTTCTAGAATTGATTCAGGATGAACTGAGTAAATAAAAATGCCTCTTCTGGGGACAAGTCAGTTGTTTCAGAAAGAGAAATTTCTTATTAACGTGTTGGTGGATGGAATTATCCTACTCTGCACTGTGAGGATAAATTCATCTCTCTTGTTCCTTTTTCCCCCTGCTATAGAAATGGTTTTAAAAGAAGAGAAATAGAAAGAACCAAAAATAGAAAGAACCTTACCTGTCTTTCCTAGAATCCTCTCCTGTGACTTTGCTGAGCTGAATGATAACTACCAGTTGCCTTCTTTCCTGCGTGCCCATAGTATTCTGTGTATAACCTTATTAGCACATTTATTTATTCATTGCTTTGTAATTACTTATTCACATGCTGGCCTTCACTGCTGGCCTATAAGCGCTTTGAGGGCAAGAAGCATGCCTTATTTACAGTTTATGCTGGTACCCAGCATGATGGCCAGCCTGGGGTGGGCACTCAATAACTGTCCATAGAAGACATAGAAACTTTCTATTCCTTTCTGTTTCTCTAGCTCTTCTGCCTTTCCTTTTTCTCTTCCTCAGATCTACTTATGTCTTCACTGTCCTGTGAGACCACTATTATTAAAAGTAGGTCTATCTTTTACATGATTTTTTTTTTTGCTTTCCAATGTCTTATGATTTTATAGAAGAAATGGTTCATAATATGTCTGCTTTATATTTGCCAAGCCATGTCACCTTTAAAAATTTACTACTATACACAAAGGGTCTCAGCCATTAATGAATGACTCATGTTATTTGTCAGAAGATACGAAAAAATCATGTCCTTCTAGGTCTATGATATTTAGTAAGTTATACACAGTGCACTACAAACCCTGGTATATGCTGAATTATTGAAATTTGATCATTAATTTTGAAGAAATAATAATACTTTATGAGTTCCAAATGTTTATTTAAATATTTGCATACTTCTTTTGGTTGCTTTAGTAAGTTATGTATATATTCCTAAAGTATCAGATATACATTGCCCTTTAGATTAATGTATCTGGATCTTTTATAGAGGGATGAGTTTGAGAGTTAGATTTATTTGCCATGACATAGACACAATGTAAAAAAAAATTTTTTTGGTGAAGATTATGATCAAAATACATTAGTTGAATTGGCATTTCTGTCCTATTTATTCTCATACGAAATTATGCAGACTTGATTTTCTTTCTTTAGGAGAAGTTAGAAAATGCTAAATTTAAGTCAATTTTCTCTTGAATCTTTTTCAAGCTATTTTTATATATCATTGATTTTTATTTTTCTTTTAGGATAAGACCAAGAGAACATATAGATACCCAGCAATCCTTACAAAAGGTTTCTAAAACATTTTGTTTCCCAAAACATTTATAGTTATTTTAACAAAAAGTGACATTTGGAAGATTACAATTCTTGTGAAGTGTCCTACTTTTTCTCTGCTGTATCTTAAAATCTCTATCATTTTTATAGATCAAAAGATTGGCATTCAGAAAGTTTTAAAGAGCATAAAACAACAAAGTGAAGTCCATTTCTATGAAGCAAATTATTTTAATTGCTGAACTAGAGGTTTTAATGACAATGTCTGTAAAAATTGTATCTATCTGAGATGCATTCCTAAAGGCATCATTCAATTGTTTGTGAGGTTTCAAAGCTCAGTTCTTTCCTATTTATTCAAATGGGAAAACCTCTTTATGTGCATAATGTAATCACTGATCTTGATTCATACTGACTTAGTAACTGGATTAACCCTTTTAGACATGTCCAGTTAAGTATTTCTAACAACTGAGAGGAAGGCTGAACCTAAAAGTACTATTGCAATATACAGAAAATAGAATGTGCTGGAAAGTGGCAGTCTCACATAGCTCACATATTAAGCTTAGGAAGACCTTATAGAATGAAAAAAAAAATATATGTCTCACAAAAAAAAATCAATAAAGATGATGTATTACTTTACTTTTTCCATGTGTTTAAAAATATTTTCCCTATATATTTAATCAACTTAGAGGAAAATTTCTGTATTTATACACACTGGTATGAAATTACTTACCCTTTATAACGTACATAATAAACCATATTAATTTTGCCATATGCCAGTGGATGAGGTCATTATTATTACTTTGCCAATTCACTCTAAAAATGAGGTGTTTAAATTTTAAAACAAGAGACTTCCAATTGGCAAAAATACATTATCAAAAGCTTCCTTTAATACCTTTGTCCATGGGGACTCTGCTATGTGTCACATAAAGGAAGTTGAAAAGATTTGACAACTCACCTCCAGGAAGCTGACAGTTTGCATAAGACACAGTTGGTCTAAACAATCCTAAGATTTAAATGTGCATGCATCCTCCCTAGTGCCATGATTTGAGAAGTACCAGAAGGCCCATACTACCTGAAAATATTAACCCAGTCTCTGGAAATTTAATTTTGGTTTCAGGTATTATGCCCAAGGTCAAGGTTTAAATGGTCATGTTTCCTTATATACAAGTAAAGAGAGAAAAGGCCTAATGAATTGAAGGGGACCCAAAATACAGGGCTCCAAAAGATGCTGCTTTGGCATCTGGATTGTTTTCAAACTGAAGACCACTGAGAGGAGAAAAACTCTAAAAACAGGGCACAAGTCTTTCTTTAGTAAAGGAAATGTACATTTATGTAGTCTCCCTTTGTAGATAGCCTTCAGCTCCCCTACCAGAGAGAGCAGAACTCTTATCAAGGGAAAAGGCACCCACCTACACCAGGATAAAAACCCTTCTTTAGCGCACTTGTCCTGCTCATCTTCCTGTAACTTGACTCCCCTGCCCAGAAGCCCAGAACCCACTTCTCTCTCTCTCTCTCTCTCTCTCTTTTTTTAGCCTAAGTTATAAACCCAAATCCTAGCCATACTTTTGAGTTACTCATCTCTGAGTATGATTCCCATGAGTAAGTGAAACACAGATCTGTTTGTTTTTCTCTTATTAATCTGTCTTGGTCAGCCTCATTTACAGGGCACTGGAGAACCCAAAATAGGTGGAAGAAAAGAGGTTTTCCTTCCCTACAGTGTCCAACTCATTGGGTTTGTGTTCACTAAACAAAGGATCTATCAGCACACAGCTTGGTCAGGTAAGGAAGAGAAACAAGATGGTTACATGGAATCAGGATCCATTTTCTTATCTATGGACCTCAGACTCTGGAGGCATCAAGATTATCATTAGGTCTCTGCAAATCTGAACATGAACCCCACATTGTCTGTAGTGAAATAAAAAACAATTATCCATGTACATGTATACAGAGATATTAGGTGGTTAACAAAATCAACTTTATGAATAATGTCACTGAATTTTTAGAATCTTTTAGGTTTTATAGTTTCTTGAGAGTCAATACTGGAAGCACTTGTATCTTCAGGTGAAGGTATACACAAGTTTTACGATGACAGAGAAGTCTTCATACTCACAAGGTTAGGGAGTCATGATCTAGTGTAAGCTGCTTAAGACAAAATTTTCCCAGGGTCAGCCTGTTGGAAAAAAATATGAAATCTGAAGACAAGCCACCAAAACTATTGAGGTCTGCCATAGACAGGTAGAAAAATTGCTCTCACTCACTTATTGATATGAAAGAATGCACACCTATATGGACCCTCACCCCAGTCTAAGAATGTTACTGGAGCAGTCAGTGTAAGACAAAAATCTAATCTTAATGGACTTCAAGTTTGTGTTACTAGGCTTGTGTAGACCTGAGATAGACAAATGCCATGCTCAGAAACATCTGATGGAAGTTTTAGTTAAAACTGTTTAGTGAAGTCCCTGGTTAGGTCCAAAGAGCAATTACTTTGATAAAGAAAATTTTTTAAAAATATAGCAGAAATTGGCAATTTTTCTTGATTTTTTGAGTAGTGAGAAAAATACTAGTGTAGGAAAGCAAGCCTCAGTTGCACGTGAAAGATTGGATCTGAAGGGTTTAATAGGAGCTTACTTGGGGAACGAGTTGTTGGGAAAAGCGATGTCAAAGACTTCACTGAAAATTGTTTGCCCTTCTGTTCTAGAATAACCCACAGTTATGTTCAAACCTGTAGTGAAAATCTGTTATCCAAACAACGTTGTGTCAGTGGTTCTTTGGGGAATGAGGAGAAACACGTGTTCACCCTGAAGACAGCATGGGTAGGGTCAAGATAACAGCTGCAGGAAGGTAAGGTAGCAGTAGGTTTGATCATTGAATGAAGAGTAAAAATTGAGAGGAAAAGGTGATGGCAAGACATAAGTCAACCTCAAAATATTTAGAAATATGATATTATTCTTCTGATTCCTGTCATGGAAGCTTGAGATCTTTGTTTGGATATTAAAGTATGGATTCAATATGCTAGAAAATTGAAGACCAGTGAGATAAAAATGCAACCTGCAATTTTCTTGGATGCTTGTATTACATGGTAAGGAAAGGATGTGCCTGTGTGGGACTGGGGCAGGGATAGGGGTGGGGCAGTGTGGGTGAATGGAAGGAGACAATAGATCAGGAGAGAATAGTGTTTGAGATTCATGGATAGAAGGTTGAAGAAAAGATGTAATGCGATTCATATTCTACCTCCCCTCCAATTTTTCAGAGTATCTTCGCCCAGTTTTGTCAGACATTTTTTTTCATAGAATTGATTTTTATCCATCTAAGATGAAGAAAAGACTTGGATACTTATACAAAGAATTCATAAAAGACAAGTGAACTTGGGCAACTACTCCTGCTCCCAGTCACCCCAAAGGGCAAGGGGTATGTAAAAAGCAAGAATAATTAAGAAAGAATTTTCATTCATTCTTATTGTAATTGAGTCTTTGTCCTAACAGAATCAAATTAAAATGTCACTTGTGCTTTTCAAAAGAAATTTTTTAAAGTAATTTCTACTCTCAATGTGGGGCTTGAACTCCCAACCCCAAGATCAAGAGTGGCATGCTCTCCTGACTATGCCAGTCAGGCATCCCTCAAAAGAAATTTAAAGAAATAATTCTTGACTACAAGTAAACAAGATTCAGAGAAATAGAAATTTGGTTTTTGACAGATAGTTGTATAGGAAATGATGCTCTTTTATTCAAAACACCAAAGAGACCACTATTTACACATATCAAGTATACAACAGTTGTAATTTGAGCTGGAGTTTTAAAATGAATATAAACAGCAACAAAGGAAGAGCACATATTAGAAGGTGGGTATGCAGAGCAGAGATCAAGGAATGACTTTTTAAAAGATAAAGCATATTTTTAACAGAAATCTCTCAACACAGAATGTATTTTTACTACAATTATAGTGGATCAATGTGGATATAAAGTTGAGTGTTTAAATTAAAAATATGCAAAATGTATCTAGAAACTCTTTGCCGCATCAGGTACTTACAACTTAATGTTAATTTAAGAGTATTTCTGAAATTTGTACAAACAAAGATGCATTTAACATCATCAATCAATTAAATTTTCAAAGTAAGCTAGGATGCATTCCACATTCCTATAAAAATAGAAACCATCCACTTTTGATCACATCATAGCCCCTCCTCCTTATTACCCCCTCTCCGAGCCAAGAGAGGTGTATTCCTCAAGTTCCTGATATGTCTTTATGCATGCCAACTTTAAACCTCTTAAATACAAATGAACATAAAATACAGGCTTATTCCTCATTATGACTTCCACACACAAATTCTAAAGGAAGCACAGAACAGCTGCATTCCACTTTTTTTGGCATGAATAGGGTCTTTAATATCAATACTGAAATGGAAGTGATTAGTATTATTTACTGAATTTTAAAGCACCTTAGGATGTTCAGCCAGCCAACTTATTTGATTGGTTGAATATGTGGACACCTCATTGTGGGAAAAATATGTTGGCACAGGCAAAGAAACAGCTATCTCGCTGTTCTATAGACATTTTCAGAGGATTTGAACTGATAATGCTGCTTTTAAAAATGATGCTTATAAAGAATAATATGCTCTTCCTAGCATTGTATGGTCTTCTTTACCTAATCACACTCCTTACTCTAAAATTAGGAGCATTGAGTATGATCATTTAGATTTGGCTCCACTCACAGAAAGCTTTTATTCATGATGCTTTGATGTATAGTATTGAATGTGGAAATTATCCATTTTGATTGTAATACATTGATAGTACAGGATCAATATACAAAATAAGTTGCATATCTATACACTAGAAATAATCCTAAACTGAAATTAATAAAATAATTCTATATACAACTGTACCCAAAAAAGTAAAATGCTTAAGAATAAATTTAACAAAAGAAGTGCAATACTTATATACTGAAAGATACAAAACAACATTGAAAGATATTTTTAAAAGACCTAGATAAACCCAAAGATATCCCACGTACATGGGTTGGAAAATTTAATATTGATAAAATTATGAAATTCCCCCAAATTGATCTATAAATTCAATACAATCCTTATAAAAATACCAACTGGTTTTGTTGTAGAAATCGACAAACTGAACTTTGCATGGAATGCAAGGAACCCAGACTAGATAAACAATCTTGTAAAAAAAGAAAAAAAAAAAGAACAGTTTTGGAGGATTTATACCACTACATTACTACAGTAATAAAGAGAATACTCAATTAATACATTGGTACTGGCATAATGACAAGGATAGATTTATAAATCAATGGATTAGAATTGAAAATCCAGAAATATATTTTTACATTTATTGTCAATTAATTTTTAAAAGAATGCCAAGACACTTTAGTGAAGAAAGGGGAGTCTCCTCAACCAATGGTCCTAGAACAACTGGATAAGATATCCCACCCAAAAAACTAAAACTGGACCACTACCTCATACCATACACAAAAAATTAACTCAGAATGGCTAAAAAAAAAACTAGATATAAGAATTAAAACTAAATAAAAGAAAATCTTAAAACACAGGCAAAAACATTCATGACTTGGATTAGGCAATGGTTAGCTAGGTTGATATAAATATCAGAAATAAGAACAAAAGAAAAAAAATAGAAAAATTAGAATTTATTTAAAAAAATTAAAAATCATACTTCAAAGGAGATTATCATGAAAGTTAAAAGACAACCAACATAATAGAAGAAATATTTGAAAAACATATATCTGATAGGGGACTACTATCCAGAATGTATAAGGAATCCTTAAAACTCAAAAATAAAAAGAAAATAATTAATTTAAAAATCAGCAAGTATTGGAATAAATGTTATTCCAAAAATAATCTGCAAAGAGCCAGTACATATAAAAAGATATTCAATGTCATTAATTATCAGAGAAATGCAAATCAAATCTCATTTGTGATATTGCTTCATAGCTACTAAGACGGCTATAATAAAGATGAGAATTGTTGGTGAGGATGTAGAAAATTTTAAACCCTTATATATTCATAGTGGGAATAAAATAGTACAAGAACTTGTGAAACTAGTTTGGCAAGTTCTCAAAAAGTAAACCATGTAACCACTTTTGATCCAGGAATTTCATTTCCATATATATATATATATATATAAAATACACACACACACACACACACACAACCTGGAAATTTAAAACATGTTTACATAAAGCCTTTATACACTGATGTTCATAGCAACATCATTCGTAAGAGCCAAAAATTGTAATTTAAAAGTAATTTAAGTTGGATAAATGAAGTGTGGTATATCTATACAATGGAATATGATACAGCCATAAAAATGAACGGAGTACTATGCGTTACAACATGTAAAAACCTTAAAAAGATTACCCTAAGTGAAATAAGACAAATACAAAAGGTCACCTACTGCGTGATTTAATTTATATGAAATATCCCAGATCGTCAAGTTCATAGAAACAGAAAGTAGATTAGGTTTTGCCATGGACTGGAGGTAAGGGGAATGAACAGTCCATGTTAATGGATATGGGGTTACTTTTTAAGGTGATGAAATGTTGTATAATTAGATAATGGTGATGGCCACACAACTTTGTAAATACAACAAAAGCCACTGAGTTACATGCTTTAAAAGAGTGAGTTTCATGTTACATGAATTTATCATAATAAATAAATAAATAAATAACTATTTTAAATGAAATTTTCAAAAAAAGCTGAAAATTAGGACAGTAGTCCTTTCTCCTTATCCATGGGGGATACCTTCCAAGACCTGAAACTGCAGATACTACCTAACCCTGTACATATGCTTTTTTTCCTTTACATACTCATCTATGACCAAGTTTAATTTATAAATTAGGCACCATAAGAGATTAGCGATAACTAATGATGAAAGAGAACTCTTACAACAATATAGTATAATAAAAGTACATGGATGTTCTCTCTCTCTCTCTCAAAATATACTCTACTTACCCTTCCTCTTGTGATGGTGTGAGAGGATAAAATACCTGTGTGATGAGATGCAGTGAGGGGAATGACAATGACGTGGGCACTGTGACATAATGTTAGGCTACTTTGGACTCACAATATATCAGAAGGAGGATCATCTCTTTCTGGACCATGGTTTACCTCAGGTAACTGAAACTGCGGAAAGCGAAACTGCTGGTAAAGGAACTACTGTGTAATGTTTGTGGAATTATTTAACTGTCAAATGGAAACCTCTTCTGTATTATGAGAAAATGGTAATGCTAAAATTGCATGCCAAAAACCTTAACAAGATGGGAGAAGGAGAGTGGGTTGGTACACACTGGGCAATTATGTTAATATCTTTGTCCCACAACTTATGAAGACAGACTTTATTACAAAGTTTATAATAGAACAATTTGGACCAAAATTTAACTTCCAAATTAGCATAGGAGAAGGAAAAAGGAAACACACTGAACACAAGGCAGGAAAGAATAGAAAAATGATGAACAGCTTAGAAAGATATGATAATATTTCAAAATATAATAGCAATCCCAATAAATCTAGAAAAATTAAATTTGGGGTGCCTGGGTGACTCAGTGGGTTAAGTGTCTGTTTTCAGCTCAGCTCAAGATCCTGGGGTCCTGGGATTGAGCTGGGTAGGGCTTCTTGCTCAGGGGTGGGGGGGGAGCCTGCTTCTCCCTCTCCTTCTGTTGCTCCCCCTCTACTCATGCTCGCTCTCTCTTTCTCAAATAAATAAATAAAATATTTTAAAAAAGAAAAATTAAATTTATCTGTAAAAATGCAAAGATTGACAAATATTTTTGAATCTGAAATTATATGAAACTTAAACTGATTATATAGAAATTCAGGCACAAATAATGACATAAAAAGAGAAATAACAAAATAATCTATCAAATATACAAATAATAATTTTACACACTTTCCAACATAGCCTTGAAATATATGAAATAAAAAAATTTTTAAGGAGGAATCAACAAATTCACTATCATTTAGGGTATTTTATTATACATTCATCAAACACTAACAGATGAAGCAAAAAAAAAATAGGAACATTATTGCTTTGAGAAGCAAACTGTACACATTCACCTACTTCAAAGAATTTTGGGGTAGGAAAAGACTTCATACATCAGAAAAAAAGTGCAATCCACAAAGAATAGAAAGATGAATTTGACTATATTGAAGTTAGAAAAAATCTGTATAACATAAAACATGTTAAACAATAATAAAAATTTATGATATAGTGGGAAAAGTACTTAAAACTTTTATATAGCACACAAATTTAAGTCATTATTCAGATATGTTATATGTATATGTAAATGTAGAATTCTCTCTCTATGTATAAATAAAAAGAATCAGAACACAAAGTTATTTCAAATTTAAAAATAGATCAATACATGAAAAGATGCTGACTGCACTAAAAATCAAGAAAATGTAAATTAAAAAACAAGACATGATTTCACCATTAGTTTCACAAACTTTTAAAAATCTACCACCAGGGGCACCTGGGTGGCTCAGTGCGTTAAGGATATGCCCTCAGATCAGGTCATGATTCACCTCAGATTCTGGGATGGAGCCCTGCATCTGGCTCTCTGCTCAGTAGGGAGCCTGCTTCTCCCTCTCCCTCTGCCTGTCACTCTGCCTACTTGTGATCGCTCTCTCTTTCTCTGTCAAATAAATAAGTAAAATCTTTTTTAAAAAAAATCTATCACCATTTTTGTAAAATGTGACAAGGGAGTAGATCAATAGAACAATGGAAATTCTCAAGCATTACTGAAGGAAGTATAAATTGGTACAACCAATGATTGATAGTATCAATTCACTAAAAGTATCTTATCTTTTAAATTGTAATTGGCCTTCCAATATTTTAGAAGGTAGTGTAATAAATTTACCTAAGCCGTAACCTAAAATGAATGTTTCTTTTGTAAAAGTACTGGAACAGATGCCTAAAACATTTTTCTTTGAATCTAGAGAAAGAACTGAAAAGAGTTCATGGAAAAGATCAAATCTCCTGAGCCGAATTTCCCTTGAAATTAGGTTCCTTAGAATGCTATTCAATTTACTGAATACCTACTATGTTCATAGATGAGAAAGATCAATAAGTTTTCTAAGGAAACATTTACATTTCTTAAAAATGACTAAATCCACATTTTTACTAATTCTAAGCAACACAAATTTCTAAGAAATTTTATATAATTTTATGTTTATGGAAAACTTCTGTTTCTTCTAAAGACACAATCCACTTCCTTTTCATCATTTAGGGTAGGCTGTCATCATGGATGTGAATACATGGGAAATGTGACATTTTAGCAAAAAAAAGAAGAGGAACAAATCAAATTTTATAGATATGTATGCTTGGTTCTGTGTTTATCTATATTAATTTACCAATAAAAACAATAGTAAAATACAAAATTAACACCTCTGATGCATACTGAATATACTGAATTAAGTGAAAGTCTCAAATACAGTACACAAAACAATTTGTGCCTTACCGACTATTCCTAGGTTGGGAACATAGTATTTGTTCACTTGCTTTTGCTTAGGAAAACTACGTAGATTAAAAATTGATTCTGGTTCTAGAGAATAATATTGTCATCTAACCCATACAATAAATGCCTTTGTGGAACAATTAGTCTCAAAAAAACCTGATATACCACAAAGCATTGAAATTATATTTTTATTGCAGATGATAGTGAAAGAACTGATTACCTGTGAGTTCTGATCATTGCTTCTTAGGTGTGCTCACTAAAGAGGAAAGTTAGAATTGTATAACACAAAATTTATAAGCAATATGATAGTCAAAATATGTGAAAGCCCTAGATCAAAACACATTTCACTTTTAGATATAAAAGCACTTTATATTTTCAGATAGGGATTGATACTCACTGTAGTATAATAAATATGATTCTAAAAGTGTATAAATTTTGTCCATTAAATCTCCTTTCAATAAGAATACAGAATAACTGGTAGAAGTAAATTCTTGTAGTTGATGACTATTCAAATAAATCTTCTCTTTCTCCCCAAATCCACTAAAATGCCAGAAAAATATAAATGTTGGTCATCTAAATGATTTTAATCCATAAAATAGGATTTAACATGTACCCCTAAATCAAAGGACATCTTAGTCAAGGTGTATTTTGGAAAAATTAGGGTTTCTCATGCCAGTCCTTGAAACAATCCATGCTGAAGTCTAGTATACCCTACTTCCAAACCAAAATTTTGGCTTCTACTCACTTTGGGGCATAGAATTTCCATTCTACATCATTTCCCTGAAAAGGAGGAAAGTACAAATCAAACCCATGATACTGCTTTTCTTAAAACTTGATCAAATTTGTTATGAACAACTTCTCGCTGGCTTATCTCTCTTAGGTTCTAGCATACCACCATTTTGCCAGACCTCTTAAGAGTTGTAGCAGATATTCATACCTGCTTTGTGGTAACTGCCTTTACATGCTAGAGGGGAAGGGGGGAAGGCTGTCAATTAAAAGATGCCACTTCCTCCAACAAAGAAGTGGGTATATGTAATTGTGTTCAGTTATGGGCTGAGAATGGACATGTGAGCCAAGCAAGACCAGTCATGGTCCTTGTGGGGGAATTCATATAGAAGCTGGAAAAGAGATCCTAAATTGTAATATATATGCTGTGACGGACCAATAATCTTGTATTTAGAGTTACATATTTACCTTGTATTTAATCATAAATTATTAAAAAATAAAACAAAAAAATAAAAAAATAAAATCATCAATTGCTGACTTGAAAACTACATATTAAAATATTTTTCTATCCATGTCTAGAATTTCCAATTCCATCCCAAACCACTTCACCTTCCTTGGCCATGGATCAATGGCAAATTTACTTTACTAGCTAAACAGTAGGGAATAGGAAAACTCAGGAAATTGGTGATAGATTATGGAGCCATTATCATCTAACATATTTATTTGAATTTCATGTTACTATCTGATAGAAATTCTGTGAATCGTATACATTAATATTTTATACCCTTATTTCATAGACAGATATCCACAATGTAATCATCCACCACATATATCACTAAGCTCTTAAGTGATGCAGTGATAGTCACACTGGGAATATTTCCATAGAATTAAAGTTTCAGTTGAGAAGCCAAGGATTTGATGGGCATCAAAAATGAACAAACTACTAAAAGTCCTAGAGAGAAAACGTGACTCTGAGAAGTGAGCAAGGTCCTGGATATTTCTTATGGACATGGATTTCTCATCTTAGATATACCATTAGCTTACAGTCTACCTAACAAAAACATGCAGAGAGAAATTACTAATTAAATTAGGAGTGCTCCAATTACCAATAACCAGTAAAAATTTAAGGTAGGTTTTATTTGTGTGTGTATGTGAAATTTTTAGTATTGCTTATGCTTATAAGTAACTTGTTGTGATATTTCTCATGATCTGAAATAATCATGTTCTTCTGGTCCTAAGGCCACAATTGATGCACTGATTTCCGTATTCCACCTGTGTACTGGACCAGGAATAATAGCAATACTTTCAAACACAAAGAGAAATATTGTATCCAAGTGAGAGCAAACTGTCAACACTGAAGGTTGTGGTTATGGTTCCTACTTGACAACCAGCACTTTTTCTGAGAATATATATCCAATCCTTAAATTTAGGGGACTGAAATGCTGGTGTTCCAAATATGAAGACATCATAGCACTACACTTGGAAAGGAGAGAGTGGAGGAGAGGGAGGTAGACACAGCCAATTCTATCTTCCAGAAGCCTTTCCTATAGGAGAGCAAAGAAAAGATGGCTGCAGAAAAATGGGCTGAAGATTTGGGAGTATAGCAAATAGTAGGAGAAGAAGAATTTTTTAAGTCTACTGCAGATCAATAGGCTCCTTTCCTTACTAGTTATTTTCAGATTCTACACACATCCAGCTTACCTCTGGTAATGCAACTTTTTAAAAACATTTTTGATCAGTTCACTGAATGGGCTGGATATTGATATTAATGCATAAAGAATAAATAGAGTATTATATATTTTATTTGAAAAGTGTGTAATTAATTTCATTATACATATCTTTGGCAGGAAGCCAAAGAAAAACTGAGTGAAAGAATGTTCTCTAATTCATCACCTCTATAATTAATTTTGCTCTTTTTGTTGTAGTAGTATGATGACTGTCTACTTGTGTTTGAAGGCTAGGAGAGGGGTAAGTAATTTCACCCACTTTGTACATACTGCATTTTGGGAGAGAACTGTTATTTGATTTATGACACATAGAATAAACATATAAGTACACAGACACATACATGCATGTTTATATAAGTGTGTATGTCTCATAAATGGATGTAATCCAACACATACACACACCCCCTTGGTACTCATTACAATCACTACAGACACATAAGAATTCAAGAATTTAAGTAACTGTTTATTCAAAGAAAAATTTCATAAACAACACTGTCTATTCATCTTTCAAATTAGTACTTTGGGTAAACTTAGGGCTTCAAAGGGGAGGGGCTGGGGGAATGGGATAGGCTGGCAATGGGTATTAAGGAGGGCACGTATTGCATGGTGCACTGGGTGTTATATGCAAGTAATGAATCATGGAACTTTACATCAAAAACTAGGGATGAACTGTATGGTGACTAACATAATATAATAAAAAATTATTATAAAAAAGGTAAAGGAAAAGAGAGTAAATATTATTTTTCAAAATTCTATATTCAGGCACCTGGGTTGATAAGTCAGTTAAGTATCCATCTCTTGATTTTGTCTCAAGTCATGATCTCAGAGTCCTGGGATGAGCAGTGCGTTGGGCTCTATGCTTGGCAGGGAGTCAGCTTGAGGATTCTCTCATTCTTCCTCTGCCCCTCCTCCCGCTTGCACTCTTTCTCTCTCTCTCTCTCTTTTTAAAGAAAATTCCATTTTGAAGTTGCTTCTAAAATATTAAACTATATTTCAGAATACATGTTTTAATGAACTATGCATACAGAAGTATGTGCTTTGTCCAAGACCTTATAAATAAGCATATTAAAGCTACAAAGAGCATATAAAAGCCTCACTGTACATTTTCCTATTCCTTTTACTTTAGTCCCTTTTGACTTGCTTTTTTTTTATGTTTTATCTTCTGTTTTACACAGATTCTCCTCATAATGACCTTGGTTCATCTTTGTGTTAAAAGAATATGTTTGCACATATTTGTATGGCTTCGACCCTACATGCTATCTCTCAGACAGAATTCACATTTAATTTCATGTTCTTATCATAGCTATGGGATAAGGAATTTCTACAACCTTCTCTGGTCCAGTGTATTTCACCCATAAGAGGTAGAATCAACCTCATTTCATGAGCATTGTGTGTGCTTTTGCTGTTATATACTTACTGTCTTTCTGCAAAGGCTACCAAAAGCTATTGGCTTTTATCTGGCAGAGGCAACAATATACTTTCTCTACCTTGCCTCAGTATTATGCCAAATCTTTCACTCTCTGCCATAGTTTAGATTATGGAAATGTTCATTTCCTTGGCATCCCACAAAACATCACACTGGTCTACCACACTGTTAGCGTCATACTGATTTGACAAGATAATCAGAAAGTAGCAAACATTAAGTACCACAGATGACTTTGTCAAACATGATTGTGCCAGACGGTGGGAAATCAACTATGAAACTTGAGGGGTCAACCACTGGACGCATTAGAATATTAGGGTTTTCCTTCTATAGAAAAAGACTCTTGTATCTTACAAAATGCCCATAATTAAAAAGAGATATCTCCAGATTTTAGAGGAAATGCACCAGTTTCAAGTGTGCTTCTCTGACTCATTTAAGAAGTAATATTTTAAGGCTTCTAGTTTTGAGGGGAATCCAGAGAAAGTTCAGTCTCCAGAGCAAGTCCAGGCCACAGTGCCCACTGTTCCACCATTTGGCCCTCAAATACTTGAAGTGTGAGCGACAAAAACTGTATGTGGATGGAGCTCTAATAGGAATAGCCCAATCAGTTTGGAATAAAGCCACATCTTCTGTACATGACGTTCTTTTCTTCTTTGGAGAAATATCTCCTTGCTTCTTACTAAGACTTACAAGAGATGAACCCATGACTATGGCACAAGTGAACTTCACATTTTGAAATGAATATTCCTGGCCACATCACGAGATATGGTAGAATGTATACCAGAGATCCATCACCAAGTGGAAAGGGTAAACAGGATGTTGCGATCAAGGAGTTCTGAAACCACAAATAATTTATATGAGAAGTAGTTCAGTACGCTTCATTGCCTTCTCTTCAATTGACATTAATATCTCATGGGGATTTTCCCAATATATGCACTGAATTGTTGATCACTCTTTGTTTCTGTTTTTTCCATAGAATACAGGAGTTCAAAACCCAAGGCATAGAATTGGGATGTCTCTCCTCACTCTTTTAGGAAGAAGTATTGCTTTGAAGTATGTGTTACTATTCTTAAAATATGCCATTATTCTCAAATTTGGCATCTATATGGATGGTCTTTGCTTCTTTTTGTGTGTTTCTGATAATATAACAATATTCATCATTTATTGGCTTATCAGTCACAAAAAAATAGTCCCAAACTATTTTATCATACTCAAACCATTCATTAGTGTTTTGCTACTTAAATATATATTATTTTATTTTAGATATATATATTTATATTTAGGTATATAAATATCCTTATGTTACTTTGATTTCAATTAATCCCATATTACAAAACTGTGTTTTAACACTTCGTTCTTGTGTTTTCATCCATCTTGGCTTTATATTTCATTTAAATAGATAAATCTCCAAGCAAACTTGACTCATATTTGACTCCTAGAAAATACTGTGGATTATTCCTCTTGTTTCCTACTGATTTAATTACTCAGCCCTTCTCAGGAGTTTGTTTTTTTATCAAGTGGTTTTTCTATCTTTGAAAAAAATTCTATCCTCTTCCTGTGGAGATATGGCATATGGCCCATTTCAGATTTTTTTTTCTCTCTTTTCAATACATTGTGATTTGTTAAGACTTTGGTATAAACACCGGAATGAAGCAAGTCTCCTCCTGAACAAAAGAAAAGCCTGCATGAATCTGAATATGGACAAGGGGTATTCTTCCCCCCCTTTCAAGTTATTGCCCCGAGTAATGAGTATTCTGTTTTGTTCCAGTGTCAGATCTTCTAGAGAGATAAGAAGCCCTTACAAGACTTCATGTTATCCACTTATCTCAATAAGACCCTACTATAAATTCTAAGCATAGGGATAAATAACATTTAGGTAATAGTCATAGTTTAATTTTATTTTTTATGTCAGATTATTTATATGGTGATGGGGTGGCTTAATGTTCTAACCTCTCATATTTAAAAGCTTCACATTAGGGCTTATAATAACTTAAATTTTTACAGAGAACTTCACAGGAGAGTTTTTATATTTTAACGAGGAAAGTAGCTAAATGAGGTTGTAGGATGGATATTTGAAACACCATTGAGCTTCAGGGCAAAAGTTTGTGTGTTATGAAATTCTAATACCTCTGCGAAATTCTAAGTCTAAGAAATGCTCCATATTGTTAGGAAGTTATCTTTGTCAGAATGGACGTATTCAATATTACACTCATGTTAAGGATATTTTTCAGCCACAGAACAAATGTACATTTAGAATTTATGAATTCATTGTACTTAACAAAGTGAGAGAATGTATAATCTTTTAGCATTTGTTAATCGTCTATGTTATAGAAATCTCATAAAAAATTTCATCCCAATTGTATATATTTGGAATACTTGAATAAGTTTCAAAATCTTCTCCAACTATTTAGAAATCAGCTTATTGATAATTGTGTAAACATTTGATTGACTTTCCTAAAGTAGACATTGTCTTAGCTTCAGGGAATAAAGAGAGGCTATAGAATACAAAAAGAGAAGGAAGAGAGATAAAGCGCAAAAGTAATCATGTTGTGCAAGACAATTTTGGTAATAGAAAATGCCCCTGAATGTAAGATAAATGAATTTGGAGTAGAAGTTAAGGACCATGATTGTGTTTGGGTTGGTCACAGAGGGAGAAAAGACCTAAGCAAAATGTTGAGCAAATATGAATTTCTAGTTGGATACAATGGAAAAGAATATTCTAGTTAGGGGAAAACATGTAAGAAAAGACCCATATATGTGAACTGAAGTGGTTTAATGTGTTAATTAAATAAGTAGTAGTTAAATGTTGTTGCAACACAGAATGCAAAAAGAAGCAAGAGAGACTAATCTGGAAAGATCAACAGGGAAGATTGTAAATGGCTGTATTTATTTGTATCCATTTACCCTTCTGTCATTGAATTGTGAACCATGCTAAGGAGCTTACACTTTGTCCTCAATTCTAAGGGAGTTTTTTCTGAGTTCTGCCAATACTGTCCATGAAATGGATTCTGAATTAATGAGAGATGTATGGGGGGCAAACAAACCAATGATGAGTCAGCTGGTTACCTAATACTAAATGACAAAACAGTTATAGAGCACCTTTATATTATTATAGAGTACCTTATATATTGGATTTTATCATATTATGATATATTACACTATGATATATCTATATATTATATACTCTTTTATAATACCGTATATGTCATCCATTCTATATAGCACTAAATGGACTTTACATATAGTATAGAGTATATATCCATTCCATTTATTATAAAATATATAATTTATATTCATTCTTAATATACAGTCTAATTATAAAGTACTTTCTATTTAATAGTATATCATGAAATATAAAGTACCACATATATGATGAAGTATATATAATATGCATAAAGTTGTTTGTAGAAATATTATCTCCCAGGGGCACCTGGGTGGCTCAGTCAGTTCAGCATCCGACTCTTGGTTTCAGCTCAGGTCGTGAGATAGAACCCCAGCATAGGACTCCACTAACAGAGCAGAGTCAGCTTGAGATTCTCTTCCTCTCCATCTGCTTCTCCCCCTTCTCATTCACTCTCAAATAAATTAATTAATTAATTAAATCTTTTAAAAATAAAAAAAAATACTGTCCCCCAAATAGTAAAGGTATCAATTATCTTTGGGTCGCTGTTTTTTAAATACTCCTTGTATTTTTTAAAGTTATTTTAACTTTTTTCAGTGAATGTGTATAATTTTTACAAAAATTGATTTTTTTGACATAATGTCAAGAATCCTAACTTAAAGTTAACTGCACTTGCAGGTGGTGAGGTGCAGAGTGTAGCAGGCATTTTGGAGGGGAAAGGAGCAATGCTTGATGCTTTATCAGGCACTGGCGCTAAAAGACTAGGATTTCTGCAGGATTTCCACAGGTTTCTGCTCTAGGTGAGAAAATCAGTCAGCAAGTTCAGGAGAAACTAGGTAGTGTGGACAAGGCAGATGGGATGGAAGAAATGGAGAGAAGGGGGAAACTGAAGTTCACAAGGAACATTAATGAGAAGATATCCAATTAAATATCTAGACCTGGAGCTCAGGCTAGAGTATGAAGCTAGAGATATAATTTGGGGAACTGTCAAAATATGTTAATTTCTATGCTTTTTATCAATAGAACTAGGATATGCGTTCTGTTATTTCAATTTTTGTCTTTAAAGTCTAAAAATTCTACTAGGTGTTAGAGGCTCAATGTGTAAACTTCCCCCACATTCAAGCCCTAACCCCCAGCACCTCAGAATGTGGCTGTTTTGCAAATAAGGCCTTTAAGGAAGTAATTAAGGTTAAATGAACTCTAAAGGGTGGGGCCCTACTGGTGTCTTGACAAGAGGAAGAAACACTAGAGCTGAGCTCTCTCTCTCTCTTTCACTACTCATGCAGTAAAGAGCTAGAAAGTGGCCATCTGCAAGCCAGAAGAGAGACCTCACCAGGAATCATCTCTTCCCACCTTGATCTTGGCCTTTCAGCCTTCAGAACTGTGAGAAAGCAAATTTCTGTTGCTTAAGCCACCAGCCTGTGGGATCTTGTTATGGACACCAGAGCTGACTAAAACCCTCGGAGAACTGTCAGAAATTACTCTGCTTGTCAAGTCTCCCAGGAACAGCGTGGGTCTTTTCAATGCATAGTTTTATGTGTTCACTTATTTCTCAGAAGGAGAAACTGAGGCAGAATGGCTAAACACTGTGACTACAACCACACAAACAGTAAGGAGTGGAGCAGGGATCTTAGTCCAGGACATTTGATTCCACCCTAGACCGAAAATACTTCCTTTTAGTGATATCAGGGTGATAAAAAATGTCACAGTGTACGGTAAGAAGGACTGAAAGTTACTATTGGAACCTATTCTATAGCTTCAGTATAATTAAATTTATGCAAGAATAACAAACTACCCATTGTTCAAATATTTAAGTTCATATATAAACAATATATGCATAAATGAAGCAAAGCTCATGTAAGTACTCCTTGGCAATAAGGAGGTGATAAAAATAAAGGTTCAGTTGGAATTATAGGTATGAAAAAGATGGTCACGAAGAAGTGATACAGTGAGATGAGAAGTGTGAGGAGAGATATGGGTTGCAACCAATTTAATAGATAAGCAAAGGAATGGGACTCAGACAGGAGAAAAGACCAAGAGGAGGAGGAATTGGGCAAGAATTTGTGAGAAGTGAGAAGGTTTGCAGGGTGCCAGAAGGGTAATTTTTCTTCCTTTGCCTACAAGTTCAATTAGGAAAACACACAAATAGATGTTGGAACACTCCTTTTTGGTTTGGTTTCGAGTGGATTTAGAGAATTCTGGTGCCATTTTTATCCCATTTGGCTGCTGCTAGAAAATGAGTTAAGAAAGGAGTAAGTGTTGTTGGGTGAATCTCATCCTCAGTGTGCCATAGAAGACCCCTGTAACAGCTCTGGCTTCATGACACCAGACAAGGGGAAGGGAACAGTACTGCACTATTCATGGAGATACCATGTTTCTCTGACTGCCCTGTATTGTACTGCAAGTACAGTAGTTTTCACTTTCCCAAACTGGGAATCATTCCAGAGGAATGCATCTGGATAGCATTTGCCCATTACCCTCCCCAGAAAAGAATTAGTCAGCAAGGACCCTATTCATAAAAACAAATTCCATCCATTTCTACTTGAATGTCATGTCTTTATGTGGAAAAGTGTGGAGTGAACCCCTTTTTCTACATAAAGAATGCTTTTCTGTGATTAATGGACCTCCCTCCCCCCACTATGTAAGTAGACACCTCCTGATTATATACCTGAGGGAGCTCAAAGATCACAGACACAGTGAGAGGGGTTTGGTGTGGCGTTTCTGGACTGAACTGTATCTTTTCTGAAAATGGAAAATATAGAAAGGATTGGTTTCAAGAGAAATGCACGCTTTTCAAACTACAGAAGATATATAACAGGATATTCTGAACTTGCGAACATAAAAACTTATGCTCATGTTCCTGAATCAAGTGAAAGTTTTAAGAATCATTTCTATTAGCAACGTGAGTTACCAGATCCCAGGCTCTCAATCTGGTGATTTACTTCACAAAATTCTATTTCCCAGAAGTGAGGAGTTAATCTTAATGGAGTAATAAAGTTTTAATCAGCCCATAAGGTTGATAAATTGGGTTGATTGGAACCACATCATTAGACAGTGAATTTTGGCAGATTTTTAATAGTCACTGAGGGTGCCTGAGATTTATGGTCTAGCCAGTTTATTATTTTCTTTTGCTTGAATGATCATTTTAATGTCCTGTGACATACAATATACCTTGCCTACTGTGGAATTTATTCAACGACAAAAGTTTTTAACATACGGGAAGTCCAGATCATTACATTTCAACTAAGGAGCAGCATAGAACTTCAATGTTGTGCTTTACTTCAGGCACTTTAGAGAGGTGAGGTATTTTATTGGTGATATTTAACGCAGTTCCCAACTGTTACTCTAAGGCCCTGTGTAAAAGAGACTCATGAAAAAGTGAATATCGTTGACCAAAAGATTGCATCACCTTTTGAAAAGTTGGAATTTTTAAAAATACTTTGCTGGACAAACATCATAGGCTTTCACTGCCATGTTGATTGTAGACGCAGTTGACTCCTTGGGCAATTTTATACAATGACAGTAAACATTCATATGCATGCATGAGGAACATAGGCACATACACTTTACATCCCTGCTTGCTCAAGTTGCATTTACTCTATGCAATTAGTCTATGCGTATACACTCAAAGAGAATGTGGGGGGTCCCAGAATCCCCATATTTTCCTTCCTCTTATTATAGTTAAATACAGTGGGATTCTCATTCTGGAATGGTGAGTACCACAGTCCCTCCTCCCTTCAAAAGTGGGTCAGCTCTGCCAAATATCTGTGAACACTTTTCAGTGGACTGCTGAGTGGAAATATGGAGATTTAAAGAAAATGGAGGCTACATCACTATGAAATTCATCTATTGACCCTAATTATAATCCTACTATGCAGGTATCATATAAAGGGTGATTTCCAGGATTCAAGAAGACCCCAAATGTGAAAGTGTCATTAGAAAAACATAAAATAAGCATCGTTTCACATTTTATGTGTCACACACCTTAACAATCATTTTGATTGCATCTGTTTGTCTTCACAGTAACTGGGTGAGGCTGGCCCTAGTCTTCCTACTTTTTAGATCAAGAAATTGAGGCATGAAGAGGTTAAGTCGCAGCACAAGATCACCCAGTTAGTAAATGTGACATCCAGGACTGAGTTCTAGGTACTTTGGACACCAACCTGGGGATCCTTAAAGCACATTACTTTGCCTCAGGAGGAACCACAGCACCATCCAACTTGATAGGCAGTAATCATATGAAGTTATTGGCAGCTGTACTTTTTCCTTTTTGGCCACTGAAGCTTAATTTGATTGGATGACTAACCAGTATGTCCTTCCATTCAGCCAAAAAAAAAAAAAGGAAGAAAGAAAAGAAAAAAGAAAAGAAAAGAAAAAAGAAAAGAAAGAAAAGTAAAGAAAAAAAGAAAAGAAAAGAAATCTGGAACCCAGTTCTATGGAAAATGGACCTGGTCTTAACAACACTGTATGGTAGATTAAGGTGCAATCAGTTTACCTCCCTGATTGACTCAAGAGGCTCCAGTGTTTGAAAACTCCATGTAAAGTTAGTGGCAAATCATATTTGTTAATGTGTTATCTCAGAATCTTCCCTTCAAAATGGACTTACCTTACCCAGGATTTTTTTCTCTCTCATTCTTCCCTGATCAAAGACCCTCCATGCACTGACAAAACTGTCTTTTCTCCAAATCCAACTACAAACTTGGTGCTCAGGAGAAATGCCCAAGTGTTGTCTTTAATGCCTAAGAGCACAATAAGTACATTCTCTTCTGTATGAATGACAAGTAAGGAATGCACTGTTCCCATAATTGTTATAAGATTTAAGGCCTTTGCATCAAATAACAGGATTTAAATATACAACCAAAAAAAAAAAAAAACCAAACATATAAACAAAACTCTAACTTTCTGTCAATTTCCATTAAACAAGGCAACTGGCATTTCTATTTTGAAATGTCTTGTGAGGATGGCTCATTGGCTACATAAATATAAATGCACATATCTGAAATTCAAATGTCTGATTTCAAACACCAGTCATAGGCCAAAAATGTTGGCAAGATCACTCACAGATGTTTCACAGAAATGGGGAGAAGAGAGGTCAACGTACTGTAAATACATGTAGTTGCCCGATGCTTCTCTGGCCAATTTCCTCCTCAGCAGAATACATTTAGTGTAATAAATGTTTCATCCGGGAAGCTTTCCAGATTCATCATTAAAATAAAAAAGTAAGCACAGTTGTTCTTAGTGGATCTTTTTTCCATCACAGTATCAGTCACATCTCAGAGGCATGCTGAAATGTGTTGGTGAGTACAAAAGGGTCAGAAGAGAAATGAGAATGGAAAAGAAAGAGAAATAAAAAATAAGAGAGGGGTATGGATTTTACAGGGAAAAGCCCTCACTTGTGGAATAAATTTAAGCTTTATGCCTCCGTGTCATCTGCTGGATGATAGTACAATATATTAAAAATCAGATTTTATCTTGTGATGCCTTTTGCTCCAGCCTAGCAAAATGACCTCTTTTTTTCTAAATATCTATAATAATTGCAGACTATTTTACCTTGGATTGTTCATGATTCTACCTTGTATTGTTTGGGTTATTGGTTATTTTATATTCATCGAAGCCAGGAACCATATCCTATATTCTGTGGATTTCTCACTGTCTTAGTCTGCTCAGGCTGCCATCAGAAAATAGCATAGAGTGGGTGGCTTAAACAACAGAGCTAAGTTGTCTCCGAGTTCTGGAGGCTGGAAGTTCATGATCAGGATGCCAGCATGGTCAGGGGCTGGTGAGAGCTCTCCTCCTGGTTTGTAGCCAGCCACCACCTGACTGAGTGCTTACATGACCTCATGACCTCATCTAAATCTAATTCACTCCCAAACACTCCATTTCCAAATATCATCACCTGTGGGACTGGGGCTTCAATATGCGAATTTGGAGAAAACACGAACATTTAGTACATAGCACTTATTTCACAAAGCACATTGCTTTGTACCCTGAAAATAGTCTATAAACATTGAGTTAAGGAGAGAGAGTTAATGTAATTTTTATAATTAGGACTAAAAAGTTTTCTGTTCATTGTTCAGAACTTCTTCATATCAGGATCCAAGAGTCTGAGGGATGCTTTAAATAAGGGAGGGGAACTTTTGGTAGGAATTGGGTTAGAAGGGAGACATGTGTTTTGTTTTGTTTTGTTTTGTTTTGTTTTTTAAAAAGGAAACTCAAAGGAAAGGGCTGAATGGAAGCTTTATAGTTTTTATACTATTATTTTGACTAAAGAATAACAAGAGTTAGAAAGTCTAGAAAATTTATATTATTTCCCTAATATCTAAAGCAGTGATTTTTAAGGTGAAATGCACTCATCCTCTAGAATACAAAATAATCTACTGGATATGGTGAGAAAATAATAAAACTTTCATTCAGATTTTTGTTTAAAAAGGCAAGGAAGCAGTTAAGCTCCTGCATTACAAGAAATCTTAAGGAGAGCATTTTACTGTGTCTTTTCATAAGTATTTTGTTATGTCTTGCCATTTTTGTGAGCCTGGCTTTGTCCAGTTTTAATGAAATAAAATCTGTCAAAATGGACAAATGGCTTTAAATAAAAATAAAAGTCATGCTAAGGATTCCAAGCATTAAAGTATTCAAGTATTGAATGGCCTTCCTTCAGAGAACGAAGTGATTATAAGATCACTGGAAGGGCTGCATGAGAGAGTAAAATCAAGGAGACCACCACTAGTTCTCAGGTGTTGATACAGAAAATTAAGAAGTGTTGCTGCCATCCAAAGATTAGGAAATATAGAAAACTGTGACCAAGGTCACAGTCACCACTGGCTATGGCCCTGCAAAGATGATGGTGGTAAGGGGATGGCATTTGGCAGGCCACGTCACCACCCTCAGGTGCCAAAGCCCAAGCACCAACCACAAAGAAGATGGATTGACTTGGAGCAACCTTCCACCTCTCAAGTCTTCTGAAGTGCATTCTGTTGGCAGAACCTAAACTGTACAGGGAATCCTGCTTGCAAAGGAGTATGGGAAGTTTTCCAGATCTTCAGCACAAGGCAAAGTCCAATACAGAAGGGGATAGCCGCTGAGCATCAACCTCCAATCTCCAGCCCAAGGGATGATGGGAATAATGCCAACACGAGAAAACACAAGAAACACAAGAAAATGGTGGAGTTGACACTTTTCTCATGGTGTGAATTCTGTCAGGCATATAATAAAAAATCGTTTTTATGCGCGCGCGCGCACACACACACACACGTATATCTATATTCTAACTAGTTGCAAAAATCCCCCCAAATTATAAAGTTACCCAAAAAAGTGCTTTAAATATGAATTTATAGTCAATATTAATAAGTATGACGTTCACCATAAGTTTTCCACTGTGATATTAGCTGATAATAAGAGGAACCTATTATGCCTAAAACATTTAGAACTTCTTATCCAGATCATGAAAACAATGATTATGTTGTTTAAGTGATGTTTAAGTAATGCAAACCTTCGTCCAATACCTTGCAGAATTTCACTAAACTTAATGACAAATAGCTGAAAACTGTTGCTGTTTTGTAAATAATGACTGTGGAAAGAAAGATACATTCCATTGGGAGAAACGATTGTTCCTTCTGCCAAGGTAAAAGTATTTGTAACACTAAATAGAAAATATGGCAACAAACTAAAAGCATACTTTAGTCAGTAAACACTGTTGGATGATATATATATAGTCCATTTTTGAATGTTTGTAAAAAATAAATATAAAAAAGCGTGTAGTCTGTAAGGTGTGCTGTACAGTTTAATAAAAGCACAGATGTTTCTAGCATGTATCATGTTATTTTGTAGAATCTGTGCTAAAATAAAACGCCTATAGAAGTAATTATTTTAAGTCACTGAAGAAAAGAGGTCCTGGAGAAGGTGAAAAATGTTTGAAGGAAAAAAATGTATAAATGTAGCCACTGATAGAAGAACTGCTCTGACAAAAATAAAAATAGTAATATTATTTAAAGGTTTCTAAAATAAGTTTACAGAGATGGCACCAGATGTGAAATTATTCACAGCATTACTCACAGAAACATTATTGCAACAAAGGGATGTATAAAGTGCAATGGTAAAATCAATGTCCTTAATTTAATAAAACCCAGTCTTTTAAAATACAAGAAAATTTAAAAAATACTATATTATGAGATTGGGATGCCTGTTAACATCTTTTGAAACAAATAAAGATTTTTCTCCAGTTCTATTATAGCGAAAGTGTTAAAAGAAATTGTTAAAGTTGCTATATTGTGTATATATATATTATATAATTATATAATTATTATAATTATATATATAAGTACTATAATTATAATATATATAATTATATAATATATATACACCAATTCTGATGATTTAGTTGGCGGTGATATCTAGATGTCAAATAGCAAATAAACATATAATTTAAAAATAAACACATTTAATTGGGCCTCTCAAAATATGGAAAATTATTGTTACAATGAATGAGAAAAATGAAACAAATGTTATGGAAGAATGTTTTCAAATCAATATCTGGAGCAATTCCATCATTATGTTATTTATTATTAAATACAATATGTAGGGAACTAAAAATATTCAGTATGCTTTTAAGAAATTTGGCCAAAAAATTCATAGCTTATTTTAAAAATTCAAAATAAAGAACATTAGATTTTGATATCAAAGACTGTTACCAAGAAAAATGGAAAAAGGTTAAAGAACTTGAAAGAAAAACCTTATGATATTGAAAAATAAATTTCATGGTTTGCTAAGTACAAATAATAATATTCTTCTATTTTAATCTGTTTTGAAACTATTTTTTCATCCATGATAGTAGTTAAAATCAAATATCAAAATAAATTGAATTTAGAACCACATATTGCAAAATGTTAATTTGAGATTTTAAAAAAATTGATTATATTTGATCGCATTGCTGAATATTTTAATTAGAACAAACATGTCATTAAAGTAAAAAATATTATAAAATAGTGTTTCCTTTTTATCTCATACTCTTTTTTGATTTGCTGTACATTTTTTGCAACATAAAATTACATAGTTAATACCGTGTATTTTGTTATCTCCTGTTACATAACAAATTACTCCCAAACTTAGTGGCTTGAAAGTAGCAAGCCTTTCTTTACCAAGGTTTCTGTGGATAAAGAAAGCAAGTGCAGCCTAGCTGGGTGCCTCTGGCTCAGATCTTCCATCACGTGGCTCTCAAGCTGTGGGTGGGAGCTGCAGTCTTCTCAAGAACTGACATGATCTGAAAGGTCTGCTTCTAAACTCCCTCACATGGATTTTGGTAGGCTTCAGTTCCTCATAGTCTGGCAGACCGAGAATCTCAGCTCCTCGCTTTGCCACATGAGTTTTTAAAATTTCAGGGTTGCTCACATCATAGCAGCTGGCTTGCCTTAGAGTGAACAAGTGACAAAGTGAGAAAGGGTGCTCAATATGGAAGGCACAGACTGTTTGTACCATGATCTCAAAGGGACATCCCACTACTTTTGCCATATTCATTAGAAGTGCAGCACCAGATTAAAACCACGCTCAGGGTTAATGGGAATCTCACAAGGACGTGAATGCCAAATGGTGGAGATCGTCTAGGGCCCCATTAGAAGTTGCCTACACATAGTACTGCACACAGTAATATATGTGCACAACTTTTAAGTATATAATGTGTCAATATTGAGTTGCAGAGAGTTTCTGTTTGAGAGAATAGAAAGTTCTGGAAATGGGCAATAGCGAATTTTTTTTGAGATTTTCTTATTTGAGAAAGAAAACACAGAGGGAGAGTGAGAGGGAGAAGCGGACTCCCTGCCGAGCAAAAAGCCTGATGTGGGACTCGATCCCAGAACCCTGAGATCATGACCTGAACCGAAGGCAGACAGTTAATGGACTGAGCCACCCAGGCTCACTGATAGTAGCGATCGTTATGCAAACTTCATGAATGTACTTAATGCAACTAAATTATACACTTAAAATGGTTGAAATGGTAAATTTTGCTATATGTTTACCACAGAAGAAGTTTGAAGAACAATTTTTCTTTAAAAAATTAACTTCCTTTTTTTCCCAAGTAATCTATATGCAGAAGACAGTGACAAGAGAGCAGATTCTTTTTTAAAATTTACTAAATGTTGGGACACTTTAGTGGCTCAGCTGGTTAAGTGACTGACTCTTGATTTCGGTTCAGGTCATGATCTCAGGGTCATAGAATCAAGCCCCAAGTCCAGCTCCATATTCAGTGAAGAGTCTACTTGAGATTCTCTCTCTCCCTCTGCCCCACCTCACTCTCTCTCTCTAAAATAAATAATCTTTAATAAAATAAAAATAAAAATTATAAAATGTTAAATGATTGGGACTATAAATATACTGGGTTTGTAAACAACATTGTGACTGAAACCTATACTTCTTTTTCTCTTCTCACAAAGAGGAGAATAGAGAAGGGTGATAAGAGCTGGGAAGGATCTTTGATTTATTTAACTTTTTCTAAGATGTCTTATGAAGCCTGAATTCAAAAAAGAGGTGAATTTTGGCATATGCTTCTAAAGCAGGAGTTTAAACTAAATTCATTATCAACTTATCAACCATTTCCATCCCTGTCCAATACAAGTATTTCCTACTCTTGTATTTTTCTCTTGGAAAGAACTGTCCTGAAAGTCTTCATCCAAAATAGAAGTTTTGATACCATCCTTGATTTCTCTTTCTCCACATCCTATTGGCTACCAAGGTTTGCTAGTTTTTCCTTCTAAATATCTCTCAAATCTCTGTCTTCATTTTTTTTCTCTTTCAGTCTGCTGATGTGATAGATTACGCTAGTTAATTTTCAAATACTGAATCAATTTCGCATACCTGGGTTAAATGCCACTTGGTCAAGGTGTATATAGCTATTTTCTTATTTTCTATGCATTCAATTCATGAGTAATTTATTGTGGATTTTTGCATCTATGTTCATGAAAGATATTGGTCTGCCCTCCTTTTCAGTCTTATTACACCCTAATCCCAGCCACCCTACCTTCCAGTCAATGGTACTAGCACCTCTCCCTCCCCCTTCTCTCTCTCTCTCTCTCTCTCTCCTTCTGTTTCCTTTTTCTTTTTCCTTCCCTTTCTTTCTTTCTTTTTTTTTTTTTTTGGCATAAATGCCATTATGTGGTAAGCATGTGCATTTATATGTCTTTTCTATTTGTCCAGGACTTCTTGAAAGACTTATTCATCTTTGATCCTTGGGTCTTAGTCCTAGTGCTAACTCCTGGCATATATTTATAGTTAATGACTGTTGTTCTATTTGCAAAAGAATGAATGAAATATTTTTGTAATAAAAGAGACATTTAAAAAGTTAAAAAGTTATCTTCTATTAATAACTTCTGAGGTCACTTCCATCCCTTTTAACCTATGATTACTTTGAACTTATCTTTTAATGATTATGTGTGCGATTGGATCAATGTTGTGTGGAAAAGCACATGAAGAGAATTTAAGGGAACTTATTTTGTTATTATTACTGCAGTTATTGCTACTCTTCAGATTAGCTTCTCTCCCTTTCATAAAAGTATTTTCATATTTATTTTCTGTTGACCTTATGACAATTTTCATATAGATATGGAAGAGTATGTCCATGTCCTGGACCAGCTTCTGCTTCCCTTGAACTTTGATGAGATACTTTGAAGGGTAATGATGAGTATGCTAATTCATAGTATCATTATTGTTATGTAACTACAAAGTTTCTTCAACTTTGCATCCATAGATCATTGAGGTTTACCTAGTAGCTGGCATATATGGGGAAATATCTTTATGACGTCCCTTTGTTCCTGGGGTGTTTTAAATATAGTGTGGGAGAAACATTTTATAAGATTTCTGTATAATAACATTTTACTGTCCTAAGCAACACAAATTTATTCATTACTTCTCCGGACATTTGATTTCATTTATTGATGTTAAAAGTATACTTTAACATTTTTTTAAAGTAACAATCCCTGTTTTTAGCCTTGCAATTTTTAATTTCTCACTTCAGATCTTTATTGAAGTGAGATTATGGATTTAATAAATAACGTACTATTTCATTTCAGATATTATTGCTTTCTTGAATAAATAAACTTAGGCAAATGCTCAATGTCATTATAGACTTTACTGTGTGGACGTGAGGCCACTCTCTTCACCGCCCTGACACTGGTGTACTAGACCTTCAAAAGACATCTAGTTGGTGCACCCGCCTAGAAAACCAGTTATTTTTAAATCAGCCTTTAAAAATTCTGTAATTTAGCCAAAAAGAATTTTAAAAAAGAAATTTAGCCTGCCCCCAAAATAAGAATATTATTCTTATTTTCTGTAATTCTTAACTTCTTAACAAATACTACTAAGTAATTATTTTCTCAAATACAATATATTGCAAAAACAGATAACCACAGGTCTAAGACATTTATTTAAGTGGTGATTTCCTTCCCTTAAATGTAAAGCAAACAAAAAAGGTCAGATTTATGGAACTAGAAATTGAATGTCCTAGATTATTCTTAGCCCAACCAAAAGTTCTGCACACAAACCTTTATGCTATCTAATTAAAGTGTCATGGCCGGGGGATGAAAAGAGCATGATCTTGAAAACCAGGCTCTCCAAGTGAATTTTTTTTTTAATTTCTAGGGTGGTGTTGTTATTTTTCTAAGACCACAGAAAGGATTGGTAGTGGTCAGAAGGAAGTGATGGCAAAGTAGCATTGGTAAAGAGTCAAACTGCGAGTAGTCCTCTACTAAGAGATTGACTGTGGTTAACTTTCAATTCTGCCCTTGCAAATTAAGGGGGTCCAGTAGCCTGAGGAAAGGAAGAGCTCCTGAGAGCTACAGATCCTGGCCATCGAAAGTACTCTGAGGGGGAGGTTTCCCCCAACAAGGTTGCACAATATCTAGAGAGCCAGGGGATCTGGACAGAACACCTCCCACTATTGGCTGAACTTAGAGAACTTATAACTTTTTGTTGCCCTCCCCACAACCATCTACTTATTTTCCTTAAGAATCCTGTAGAAATATTCTCCCATTCCATGGGCTGCCTCTTAGTTTTTTTGACTGTTTCCTTGGCTTGCAGAAGCTTTTTATCTTGATGAAGTCCCACAAGTTCATTTTATCTTTTGTTTCTCTTGCCTTTGGAGATGTGTCATGAAAAAGGTTGCTTTGGCCGATGTCATAGAGGTTGCTGCCTATGTTCTCCTCTAGGATTTTGATGGATTCCTGTCTCACATCGAGGTCTTTCATCCATTTAGAGTTTATCTTTGTGTATGGTGTGAGAGAGTGGTCAAGTTTCATTCTTTTGCATGTAGCTAACCAATTTTCCCAGCGCCATTTATTGAAGAGACCGTCTTTTTTCCACCGGATATTTTTTCCTGCTTTATCAAAGATTAGTTGCCCAAAGAGCTGAGGGTCCATTTCTGGGTTCTCTATTCTGTTCCATTGGTCTGTGTGTCTGTTTTTGTGCCAGTACCATGCTGTCTTTGTGATCACAGCTTTGTAGTACAGCTCGAAATCCGGCATTGTGATGCCCCCAGCTTTGTTTTTCCTTTTCAACAGTTCCTTGGCGATTCGGGGCCTTTTCTGGTTCCATACAAATTTAAGGACTATTTGTTCCAGTTCTTTGAAAAATGTCCTCGGTATTTTGATCGGGATAGCATTGAAAGTGTAGATTGCTCTGGGTAGCATGGACATTTTAACTATGTTAATTCTTCCTATCCATGAGCATGGAATATTTTTCCATCTTTTTGTGTCTTCTTCAATGTCTTCCGAGAGTGATTTGTAGTTTCTAGAATATAGATCCTTTACATCTCTGGTTAAGTTAATTCCAAGGTAACGCATGGTTTTTGGTGTTATTGTAAATGGGATGGATTCCCTAATTTCTCTTTCTTCAGTCTCATTGTTCATGTATAGAAATGCAACTGATTTCTGAGCATTGATTTTGTATCCCGCCACATTACTGAATTGTGCTATAACTTCTAGTAGTTTGGGAGTGGATTCCTTTGGGTTTTCAATATAGAGTATCATGTCATCTGCGAAGAGAGACAGTACCAACGTCTACAAAGAACTTCTCAAACTCAATACACGAGAAACAAATAACCAAATCATNAGCTACATGCAAAAGAATGAAACTTGACCACTCTCTCACACCATACACAAAAATAAACTCCAAATGGATGAAAGACCTCAATGTGAGACAGGAATCCATCAAAATTCTAGAGGAGAACATAGGCAACAACTTCTATGACATCGGCCAGAGCAACCTTTTTCACGACACATCTCCAAAGGCAAGAGAAATAAAAGATAAAATGAACTTATGGGACTTTATCAGGATAAAGAGCTTCTGCACAGCCAAGGAAACAGTCAAAAAAACTAAGAGACAGCCCACGGAATGGGAGAATATATTTGCAAAGGACACCACAGATAAAGGACTGGTATCCAAGATCTACAAAGAACTTCTCAAACTCAATACACGAGAAACAAATAACCAAATCATAAAATGGACAGAAGATATGAACAGACACTTTTCCAATGAAGACATATAAATGGCTAACAGACACATGAAAAAATGTTCAATATCATTAGCCATCTGGAAAATTCAAATCAAAACCACACTAAGATACCTCCTTACGCCAGTTAGAATGGCAAAAAATGACAAGGCAAGAAACAACAATTGTTGGAGAGGATGTGGAGAAAGGGGATCCCTCCTACATTGTTGGTGGGAATGCAAGTTGGTACAGCCCTGGAAAACAGTGTGGAGGTCCCTTAAACAGTTAAAAATTGAGCTACCCTATGACCCAGTCATTGCACTACTGGGTATTTAACCCAAAGATACAGACGTAGTGAAGAGAAGGGCCATATGCACCCCAATGTTCATAGCAGCATTGTCCACAATAGCTAAATCGTGGAAGGAGCCGAGATGCCCTTCAACAGATGACTGGATTAAGATGTGGTCCATATACACAATGGAATATTACTCAGCTATCAAAAAGAACGATTTCTCAACATTTGCTGCAACATGGATGGCACTGGAGGAGATAATGCTAAGTGAAATAAGTCAATCAGAGAAAGACAATTATCATATGGTTTCTCTCATCTACAGAACATAAGAACTAGGAAGATCGGTAGGGGAAGAAAGGGATAAAGAAAGGGGGGGTAATCAGAAGGGTGAATGAAGTATGAGAGATTATGGACTCTGAGAAACAAACTAAGGGCTTCAGAGGGAAGGGGGTGGGGGAATGGGATAGGCTGGTGATGGGTAGTAAGGAGGGCATGTATTGCATGGTGCACTGGGTGTTATACGCAACTATTGAATCATCGAACTTTACATCAAAAACCTGGGATGTACTGTATGGTGACTAACATAATATAATAAAAAAATATTATTATAAAAAAAGAATCATGTAGAAGTAAATATCAAATGGTCAAACGTTCAATGAAATATGAAAAACAAAGCCTACATTTTTAGTTAAGTAATAAACTAACGTTTCGCTTTCTAGGGAGAAACAGTATTCTTATTTGGAGAGGTTGTTTTTTGTTTTGTTTTATTTTTTTGTTTGTTTGTTTTTTTAAATCCCATTTCCTGATGATTACTGATGTTTAGTACCTTTCCCTATACATTTTGACCATTTGTTTGTCTTCTCTGGAGAAACATTTCCTCAGTTTCTTTGTCCATTCTTTGGGATTTTAGTGAATTTGTTTGCTATGGAATTGTAGAGTTCTTTACATTTTTGGACATTAACCCTTCATCAAATATATGGTTTCCAAATATTTTCTCCTATTCTGTAGGTTGCCTTTCATTCCACTGATTGTTTCCTTCCTTCTGCGGGAGCTTTTTAGTTTGATGCAATCCCACTTGTCATTTTTTTTCTTTTTTTGTCAGGGAAATACAAACCAAAACCACAATGAAATAACACCTTATACTGGTTAGGATGGTTATATTATTAAAAAAAAAAGATAACAGGCATTGACAAGAATGTGGAAAAGATGGAACTTTTGTACACTGTTGATGGGAACATATGTTGGTCCAGGCAGTGTGGAAAACAGTATGAAGTTTCCTCAAGAAGTTAAAAATAGAACTACCATATGACCCAACAATGCAACTTCTAGGTATAGAATCCAAAGGAATTAGAACTTTGAATAGATACCTGCATTCCATGTTCACTGCAGCATTATTCACAATAGCCAAGAGGAGGCAGACACCTAAACGTCTATCAATGGATACATGGATAAAGAAAATGTGGTATGCAAATACAATGGAATATTACTCAGCCTTAAAGGAGAAGGAAATCCTGCCATTTGTGACAACATGGATGAACCTGAAGGACATTATGCTAAGTGAAATAAACCAGGCACAGAAGGACAAATGATACAATGATCTTATTGAATAAGGAATCTAAAATTGTCACTCATAGAAGCAGAGAGTGGAATGGTCGTTGCCCGAAGCTGGAGGGAGGGGCAAATAGGGAGTTATTAGGTGAAGAGTTCAAACTTTCAGCTATACTATATGAATAAATTCTAGATAAGGAGGGCACGTGATTTGATGAGCACTGGGTGTCATATGCAACTGACAAATCATTGAACACTGCATCTGAAACTAATGATGTACTATATGTTGGCCAGTTGAATTAAAATTTAAAAAAGGAATAAATTCTAGAGATCTACTGTACAGTAGAGAACTTAGTTAACAATACTATATTGCATACTTAAAATTTTTCTAAAAAGATAGATCTTATGTTAGGTGCTCTTATCATAAAATAATAATAATAATGACAACAACAAATAAAGATGATGGGAGAAAATCTTGGGATGTGATGGATATATTAGTAGCCTAGATCATGGTGATGGTTTCACAGGTGTATCTTATCTCCAAACTCAGCTAGTTGAATACATTAATTATGTCTAGTCTTTTGTATGTCAGTCATACTTTGATAAAGTGATTTTTTTTTAATTCCAAATTTGAGAACCATGACAAGATTGCTATTGCCCCAAACTGAATTCAGCTGAACTTCTATTTCTAAGAGCAAGAGCTCTCCTCACTGGAGAGCATGTTTACAGATCAGTTTGTAATATTATAAAGGCATCAGAAACACAGAAATAAATGGAGCATCCCTGAGCTGATTAGATTAGCCTGAGCTCTTTCCACATGTGATTGGAGATGATCTAATTGGCTTGTGCAGTAAGTAAGTTATCCTGAGTGTTTGAATATAATGCATGTATGTTTACAATACCAAAACACATTAGAAATAGTTTCATTTACTCTCTTTCTCTTGGCATTATTCCTACTAGGGAAAGCTTTCCATGGTGCTTCCAATGAAGCAATGGGGACAAGGGGGCCATTTGGAGTGATTCACCATAGGCTCCTAAGGATTTTCCTCCTCAGAATCATTAGCTGCCTTCAAATGCCATTTTAAGAGGAAAAATGTGCTTTCTCAGTCTATCTTTACCTAACCAGTTTCTGTGATTGGTCTCTCACATGAAAGGAAATGGAGGCCACTCTCAACAGTGTATTCAACTGTGTTGGAAACTATTACCTAATCCCTATTAACCAACCTTGCTTTCTGTCTTAATATAAAGCAATTGAAATCATAATAAGAAAAAGATTCAGATCTGAGGAAAAGAACATTTATTTTCATTTCTCTTTTCAAGATACTGTTTCTGGCTATTAAATTCTCTAATTCTCTGGATGCATAGAATATATATTGCTAGAAAGAGAAAGAATGTAATTACTTGCCTGTTACATTAATTAATGGGATCCTTTATTGAGATTTTTATATTCTGATGATTGTATACAGGAACGAGTAGCAAGATGGCAAAACAGACCATTTGGACCACAAAAGAAATGTTCTAGTTGCTTAATATTTTTTTTGGTAATCATGGAGTTAATAAATCTGGGCAAAGGCATGGAATTAAATTGACAATAGATAAAGACATCATCTAATTGCAATTAAAAATTGAAGAGCAAGCAATGTGTTTGTACTAAACATTGTGACAGTTACTCCTACATCTAAGGTCCTGAGTCTCTTCTGGTTTTCATCTAAATTATAATAGCTCTCACTGTATTTCACACACCATTCAGTTTTTATTCATTCGGTAACCACTTACAGAGTACATACTTCACGTTGAACTCATATTTTGCTGTCCACGTTCTCAACAAAAGCATGGCATTAGTAGCCAGGTAAGTACCACACCCACGCTAATTTTTAATATCTCTTCACCTGGGAGCAAAGATTAACCAATTAACATTGTTTCAAGAGATTGGATAGGCAAACTTTTCTATTTAAAACACACACACACACACACAAAACCAGCTTTTACTAGTACATCACACAACAACAACTGTGCAAGGGAATACATTGGAGAGAATTCAATAACCAAAAATGCCCTCTTCACAATGGAATTCATACCTTTTGCCTCGTGACAAGAAGGAGGTGGGCTTTCAAAGCTGCAAGAACGTCGATCATTTGAGAAGTAGCTCATGCTGTTCATTCTCCTAAAAGGAGCAAATGATGTAACCACACTAGTTGTCCATTCTGGAACTTGAGCTCTGGAAAGGTATTTCTCCTTAGTGCTCATATGCTTGTTATCCAATTCAATCCTACTATTTCACTGGGGCCAAGAGAGTTAAAATTCCCCTTCTAAGACCATGTGGTTGATTACAATTCAGTTAAGATGGGAACTTCTGTGTGGTACCTACTTGTTACGTATTGAATTGCGTCCCTTCAAAATTCATATGCTGAGGCCTTAAACCCCACTGTGACTGTATTTGGAGATGGAGTTTTTAAGGGAATAATCAAAGTTAAGTGCAGTCATAAGGGTGAAACTCTAGTCTTATAAGACTGCTGTCCTTATAAGAAGAGTTAGAGCTACCAAAACTCTCTCCTTCTCCACATGCATGCATGGAGAAAAAGCCAGGTGAGGACCCAGTGATAAAGCATTGTCTGTGACCTACGAAGAAAGGTCTCACCAGAAACCAATTCTGCTGGCATCCTGGTCTTCGACTCAGCCTTCAGAACTTTGAGAAAATAGATTTCTGTTGTTTGAACCACCCAGTCTGTGGTATTTTCTTATAGCAGTCAGAGCTGCCTAAGACACTATCCATGTCCTTGGTCCCAAAAAGCCCTGAGAGACAAAAAAAAAAAATCAAACAAACTCAGATCGACGTGAAGCTGAGTCAACAAAAGCCTGAGCCAATGGGACCTGGGGGAGTGCATCAGTTCCTCTGAGAAGCACACCTCAAGACAGAATTGGACGTGCAGAGACTCACTGAGAGGAAAACTTGCGAATAAAGGCCACGTGGAACATTGCATCAAAAACTGGGGATGTACTGTATGGTGACTAATATAACAAAATATTAAAAAAAAAAAGAAAGAAAGATAAAGGACAGAGGGAGCAGGAGTAGATGGGCAGAGCCTTCAAATTGTAATGCAGATCTGACATCGGTGAAATGAAAAAGGTGGAAGAAAGATTAGGAAAGAAGAGTTCTAAACTGCAAGGATAGCTCCAAGACATTCTTGGCCCGGTTGATGAAGAGAGCCAGAGCAAAGTTTGCTAGTTTGAGGAGTCCTCCATTGGGATGAAATGGTCAAATCCAAGACTTCCATTGTGTTCATTCATTGACTGGGAGCAGCTTGGAGCACATGAGGCCTCAGCATGAATATTGAAGTGGATCTGAAGGGAAAGCAGCTGGAAGCTACCCACCAACTGGCCCTCTCCTAGTAGGTTCCCGCATACACCCCAGCTCCAAGGTCAGAGGGTCGGGGTATCAGGGCAAAGTCAGGACTCAAACTTGGATGATGTTCTTCCTTTCCAGTTCTAATACATTACAAAGGTTTTGGGGTTTTTTTTAATTTTAAAGATTTATTTATTTATTTTAGAGAGAGAAAGAGAGTGTAGGCCAGGGGAGGGGCAGAGGGAGAGAAAGAGAATCTTGAGTAGACTCCCCACTGAGTGTGGAGCAAAATGTGGGGTGTTTTAAAGTCTATAATAATGCCCGCTTTTTTTTTCCTGCTTATTGTGTTAGATGAAAACCCAAGTGATGAGTAATGTGATTCATTTTGCCATGTTGACAATTATGTGTCTAATATTTGCAAATAAAGTGATAGCACATCTCTTGGGGTGTGAAGCCATCAGTCATCACCACAAAACTTGTCCTTGCCAAGTTATCAAACTGTCATGTGCAATTTTAAAGACCTTTCAGTGTCCATGCTCACCTGATTCCAACAATCTGATCAGAATCCTCTCATTCTATGAAATGGAATGCAGTGGAGTTAGTACAGTTTTCTCCCTCTGATAGGTGTGAAATTAGTCCTAAACTCTTCAGAAGGAGAGTTAATAACATCAACTTAGAAATCTGTAAAACTCTCATTTTTTGTAGCTATCTGTAGTCCCAGTGCCCAGCTAAGTGGAATATACTGTGTCCGTGGAAGGTGGGAGGGCTGTATCTAAAAGGAAGCACCTGTGGCAGAGAGGGTCCTTCTGTGAGACAAAGCTCACCTCACTTGTAAGTGGACTGACTTGTGTCTCTGTAAGATCCGTATATACTGTAATCCCCAGTGTGATGGCATTTAGAAATGGGGCCTTTGGTAGATACTCAGATTTAGATGAGGTGATGAGAAGAGACACTCACCCTCACTCCCTTTCCACCTACGCACAAAGAGGTCACATAAGCACACAGACATGACGGTAGAGCCTTCACTGGATCTGCTGGCACCTGGACCTTGGCCCTCTCAGCCTCCAGAACTGTGAGACATGAAGTCTGTTGTTGAGCCACTCAGGCTACCATATTTTGTTACAACAGTCCGAGCTAAGATACACACAACTTCTCCAAGGAAGCGTCTTCCCCTCTGATGTTGGAGTCTTTGCTGCATAAGATGGAATAGAGCACCCTCAGAACAAACTGAAGTAGTTCTCTTCAGAAAGCAGTTTCCTTGCTGCAGAAAGACCTCCCCTGAGGGTGGACATTCACGTCAAGCTGCCTTAGAGACTCCTTGTTCAGCGGAGTTAATCACAGCCTTTGTGCCTCATTCTTCATTCTCGTCATTATGGTTTCATTTGTGCATCCATTATCCTCCAGCAGGAGGGGGCTTCCATTGGCCCATTGCCTTATAGCCTGCCACAACTCTGGTTAGGCTGAGAGAATGATCAGGGTCATTAGCAAAGAGAATAGAAATGGAAAATGCATGTGCCCTGAGTATTACGTTATTCCTGTATTTGCGAACAGATGATCAGAAATCCTTCCTTCCACAGATGACCCTCAAGGCCTTTACTTCTGCCAAAGAGTCATTGTGATGGTGTAGAAGATATTTTGGCTTGGAGAATACCAGAGCTAATGGGGAATGAGGAGCTTCCAGGGGACAATGGCTCCTCTCACACCTTCCACAACCTTCTTGCCACTGCTTATCAGACACAGGGAGGAAGCAAGTCTCTGGGGGGGACTCCAGGTCAGGACTGACTGAGCAAACCAAACTTAGCTGTTTAAATATGCTTTAGGTCGAAATATGCTACTTCTGCTACTCTGCAAAAGTTCAATGGAATGGAATGACTCAGAAATTTTGCACATTCCAAAACACAAAAGTCTTACTAAATTCTTTGTAAGTTGTCCTGGAGTATTTGTTTATAGCTTCATGCCAGAGAAAGAATATAAAACAGATTTTCCTGTTGTATCAGACTAATATACTCATTACTAAGAGGGGGGAAAAACCATATCATTATACCCAGAGTCATTTCCTTATTAGGATGGAGCAATAATTTATAGGCCACAAAAGGATATTGTGCAAGGTGACATGGCTCAAATATGACTGGCTTGATGGAATGGTTCACATATTTTATTCATTTCAAAGCTCAGCTAATACTTCACCAATTTATGTGAAATATTTTGTTGTTTTCACAAAAAAAATGTATTCCTCTGTGCTTCTTGTTTCAATAATTGACCACAGTTCAGGTTTGGGGAGCCAATGTTCAAACACAATTCAATCACATAATTGAAGAAAAGAAACATCAGTGCCGAGTAGTTTGGTTTGGTTGTCTAATTGTATTAAAGTACGGTTGTCCTTGGGTATTCCCAAGATCCTGGCTAAATAGCACCCCTCATTCTGACCCGATGCTGACCACCTGAGCCTTCCTAAGCAGATTCCAAACACATGCAGACATCTTGCGAGCTCATTCTTTTTATTACCATTAGGGTTCATATGGCATTACTGCAACATACTGTAGTAGGTAATGTAGTTTTGCTTTTAACTCATCTTATATATATATTTGGCTTCTCTGAAGAATCCAGGTAAATAACACTAGCTTCTGGCATGGTATCAGGAGAGAGGGTTGGCACAGGAGGGAGCAGGCCAATTCGTAGTTGACTCTGCATTCATTTCCTGGGAAAATCGCTTTTTCTCTTAGCTGAAAGATGAGGCAGGAGGAACTGTAGGACCTTATTGCATGGGGATGCTCTGCATAAATTTAAATGAAGTAACAGTTATGACACAATTCAAGTATGGCTAGACATAGGGTGGGAAGAATTGGTCATCTCCTGCTGCTTAAGTCCCCATCTGCATTTAACACTCAGGAAGGACCTGAAGGGCAGCGGAGACAGACGAGGTGGGCCAGCTCTGCTTCACCCTTCACCAGCCTTCTTTCCTATCGTCCACCCCCAGTCTTATTTTATTTTGTCTAACATCAGTTATTCTCTCCAAGGGAAGCAGTTCCTTGGGAGAAGGTATACCTCCAGACTGGCATATGCCAGCTCAGCTGAAGGGAAAAACTCCCATGAATCCACATGGAAAGGCAGAGGCTTCAAGGAGCTAGTTACTTCTTTGAGAGACTCAAGCAGGCACAGACCTAGGCCCACCAACCTGGCTGGAAGATGCGGGTCAAGCCCTGAATGCACAGCGGGCCTTTTGCCACTCCATAGGCCATGCAAATTCCTTCTGAGAACTGAACTGATTTTTTTTTTCCTGAGATTTTTTGCTTCTAGGAATGAGATGAGACATTCAAACTCATTTCCCTAGAGGCTTAAACCAAATTTGAAACTAGCAGTGAAAACAGTGAAAGACCAATAATTTCACCAGCTGGCTCTCCTACAATAATCTAACATCGTATGGGAAGTTGTAATATGTTGTGTGATTACCTCTTCTCTTTTTACTTGTTTGCTTTCCTCCTCTATTTCTGAGTTATCTTTTTTCATTTTGTGAAGAACAATATAAACATATAATGTTTTCATATTGGAAACAAGTTTATTCCAAGCAGGTGGGTTATTTTTTATTTCTGAATACTTTAAACAGGAAGTTGTCATTTTTGTTTTCCTCCTTGTGAAAGGTAAAGAAAGAGTAACCACAGAGCTAGGTACATAATGATTATAACAAGGAATTTTTTTATTGGAATCCTACATGATCTTGGTTATTAGGCTGCTGTTTTTCTGTAATATTCGACCCTTTTCAAACTATGAAATTTGCTCAGTTTTTATTGGAAACATGATGGCATTTCAGCCAGAGTTTAATCTTCTGCTCAAATTGTTATATTTCTTGAGCCCAAAATTCAGGAAAGAATGAGTGCATGTTGTGTAATTGTCTCACTTCAAATATTACATACATATATTTGTAAAATACATATAGATATCTATCTGCATAAAAGCTAACCTTGAGTATGCAACCCCATCATAAGACACATATCTTGGGTTTCTGAGGAATTTTTTTCAAACTCTTTGAAGTATGAATTAACTAGAATTGCACAAACACGCTTGATGTTTAAGTGACTTTTTTCTTTAAGGTATTTTGATATAACGTTAGTTACAGTGCTAAGAATCTGAGTGTTGCTTTTAAACTAAATGGAGATTTAATCCACAGTGGTATTTATTTTCATCCAATCCTCCCTACCTGTGTAAAACATTCCAAACTACACTCTCCACCGCCACGCTAGCTAGTTACTGATTGATTCTCGCGATACTTTGCAAGCCCCGTCCACCCTGTGCTCGGTTCTGGTTTGGCAGCTGCAACCACAAGAGGCTTATGCCCAAAGATTCCATGACTTAGGCAAGTGCTCAGATATGGCAGGAAGGAATTGCAATAAGCAGGAACATGATTTTTTCCCCCTAATGATTTAATGTCTCTTTTAAGTCCGCATTATATTAGTTAGTAGAAATTTAATCAATTTAGCACCAACTCCCTACTGCTCTCCTTGCTTTTCCTGAGAGTGTGTGTGTTCTCAGGAGTTCACTCAGCGCCCAGGGATTGCCAAGCAGCTCTGGCCCATACTGTCCCCTATGCACAGCAGCATTTTCCCAGATATCCTTTGTCAGATGTTGCTTCATCCATCCTCACGAGTCACTTTGAAGACCTTGTTCTAGCCGCAAAGCCCTGTCAGGCTCTCTCCCCCTTTGCTCTGCCCCTCCGGTACACAGTGCTCCCATGTCGCTTGGATGAAGAGCCACTTAACAGAGCTATCTGAGCCTCTTCACCCTTTCCATGCTGACCTCTGACACTCAGAAATCACTCAAAGCTTCTCACTATGTGAGGGTCCTCAGGTCCCTCTGCCTAGGAACATCACACAGGCTTTTCTACTCCTCTACTCCCAAACCTGCAGGTGGGGATACTGAGGCCTTGCCAGCTTTCCCAGGTCTGACAGAGAAGGTCTCTCTTCTCTCAGACCCATGTGAAGTCCTGTTGTCCCCTCTGCAGCCGGGCTCATTACTCCACTTGCAGGAACACATGTCAGCTCACACCTTCTCTGGCTTCCCCTGCAAATCTCCTCCCACCCGACCCAGGAAATTATTTCTGAACAGATTTGGTAACTATGGAAGACTTACTCCAATTCTCTGTTTTCTGAGTTCCCCTGGTCCTCAGGTCTTGAAACTCAAAAGACTTTTCTCTGCTGTAACTTCCCTTTCTTGAGACTGACTCCTTATTGACAAAACAAGAAGGGGATCAAGGGCTCAATGTAAGTATGAGGAAGGAAGGGGGACTTATCAATTACATCAGAATATTGTATATAGGCAGTGTAGTCTAGCAGGATCTGTGATTGGGAGAATTACTGGTTACAAAGAGGGTCCCTTTACTTGATTGGTGCACAGACAATGTAATGACCAAGCAAATGATGTCACAGCTGAGACCTGAAAGATTAATTGACATTAGTTGGGCAAAGGGGAAGACTGTTGTAGGCATCGGGTATAGAAGTGCATGGATGCCAAGAGCACAGGGAACATTGTAGAAACTAAAAGAAGTTCAGTGTAACTGGGATATAGAGTGGGGAGCATGGAGAGGGATCCCGCGGCAGCAGGGGTAAGGCTGCAGAGATAAGGTCAGCTCAGCAGACATTACTAGTTGCTGACTCATATCCATTCCTTCTTCCTTATTAAAGATCTCCATGTTTATTTGGGCCTAACTCCACTAGTCCTATAGGGTGAATCATGATTAATATGAGCCAATTCCATCAATCTTATGCAAGTGATTGGTTAAAGGTGGGCAAAATATCACAGTCTGGTGAACAAGCCACAAGTGAAAGTCACCTGAAAACTTAGGAAAATGTTTTCTCCCTGATACTGGAAAGGTGTGTGAGGTGAAAAGAGAGTATTCTCTTTCCCACGCTGTCCTTTCTGCTTCTGAATACGATGTTCACTGTCTGATGTTAGGAACTAGAGTACGTAACATGTGAACAGAGAGCTACAAATTTCAGAATGGAAGACAGTATGATGATGTGAAAAGACAGAATGATAGAAAGAACCACGGTTCTCCGTTGAAGCAGAAACCCAAACTGGAGCTGCTTACCTCTGGTTATTCTAGTAAACAATTACTATCCCAATGGTTCAGGCCACTATTAGTTAGGTATTCAGTGACTTGCAGCTAAATTCTTCCCAAAACAGCAAGGTATTTCAGGATTTTGTAAGAGGAACATATATCACTGGGGTCAAGCCTGGGAAGATATTTGCAGAATATGTGAAGGCCCACATTAAGGAGAAAGCATAGCAAAGACAGAATGTAAAATTGAAAGAAATTCAGTATGGTTGGAACTTAACCTGTAAGTTTTGAGAAATGAAGTTCAGATATAGGTGTGAATTAAATCGTGGAGGTTCTTACAATCTAAGTAATGACATTTAGATTTTTTCCCCTAAGGGCAAAGAAGTTATTGATGCTATTAAGAAGAGTTAGGTGATCAGATTTGCAATTTTAGAATTAATTCTGGATGAACATTGCCTAAACTTGGTTTCTAGCAGAGGAGTTGAAGAGTAAGTTTCAGAACAGGTAATGGAATCACTAAGATTTTGTAGTCAATTAGATTTCTATGGTGAGAAAGAGGAAAAGAGAATGATGCTCAAACCCAAATTTTTGTCACAGCAACGGGAGAAGGAGCAAGAAACTCATAAGGAGTGAAGACATTGGTAATATAGATTTTTTTTAAAAAAAGCAATATCTTAAATATTAGTGATTATCTAAATTTGAATTTTCTCATTATACAGTCACTAATCAAAAAAGGTACATTAACAATCCTTACAAGATTATGACTGACCAGAAAACCTTAACCAATTTGAAGAAACCAAATTCCTAACCATATTTCTTTTCCAATGACCACCTTATTTCCTTCCAGAATAAAGGAAGGGTGGAGTGTACACTGGGAGATTAAGAACCCCACAGAGACTAATGTGTGCATCAAGGATGTATTTATCAATTAAGGTAGTAACAGTTCTGATATAAATTTAATAATCTGGTATTAAGGTTAAGACCTCATGCCTTAACTTAGCATATTCACCAGGGCCCCGATCAGAAAAACTGTACCTTCAACCAAGGAAAATTCAAGAAGAGTTGATTTACAAAGGGACACTTTACTAAATGTTGCTAGACTACAGGGGAACTACAAAGGACAGTACAGTCACTTGGGCTAGAAAAAGAAAAGTTGTCATCATCCATAAAAAGGGACAAAAGAAGGGGCAGTTACTAGAACCTACCAGAAGAGAAACATGTATGTAAGACCACTTTGAGAGAAGTGGTCTCTTTAGTCTAGGGACATAGCCAGCAGGAAGCAATCACTCAGGTAACCAACCAGAGGAATAAATTACCCTGACTTCACTCTGTTCCTTCATCCTGATTTTCTGCTGGGGAAATTAGCTTAATTAGATGAACCCAACTGAAGGACCTTCTCTAAGGCATCTCTTCAATATACTCATGTAGTTCAGCCTGCACCCGTGTAGGGGTGGGAAGAGGAGAGAGTTAGTCTGGAGGGATAAGTAGTATATATCCAGCATAATCATAGGTGGAAATATTATCTGAATCCATTATCTATGTCAAAATGAAACTCATGTGAATTTAATAACTAGGCTTTCAAACACTGAGAAGATGAAAGGCTAGAATAAAGACAGAAAAGTTTTAGCTGAAAAAATCTGCATTGATAAAATAAGTGCTCACCAAAAATCTAATTAAGTAGTTTTAATTAGTCTTTCCTGCTACAGATATTAGTCCGTATTTGTTTTTAGCCATAACAGCTTTGTGGGCAGAAGAAGGGAACTGTAATAGGATTAATTATGAATGAAAGTGAGCAAAACTACAGTATTAAACTACATTACTAATTAGCCATTACTTAAAATTATAATTGTGTTTTAGTGAATGACGCTTTTATAGCTAGAGTGGTATGATAATTGTTAATGATGAAAGGAAGAAATGGCAATAAAAGATTTCTTAATTTGATTTGGGTTTTGGAGAGCATTTTATACATCATAGATGCTCCTGCATTGAGTGCCATCTCGATTCACCCTAGTACTGAAGACATACCAGGATGTTCGGAGAGCCCATCTTATGGGTCAGCTAGGGCTCTATTTACACAGAGATTGAGGTGTTGCCTGAATAGGAGTAAGTCCTAGAGAAAGATAGAGTCAGGAAAATCAAGTTACTTCAAGAAGAAAAAGTCAGTGTTTCTGAAATATGGCACAATGTCAGTTCCATCTTGCTCTCAGATCAAACTTGTAGGGATTCATGCCTGAGTGATAAAGAAAGGGATTTAATGAACAGGCAAGGAAAAACTGAAAAATAATTATTTTAAAAAAAACCTACCAGGAACTATAAAAGAAGGCTTCATATTGCAGTGATCAAAAGTGCCACTTTCAATGCAAATGGCAGGATATTTGATGTCACATGTAACAAACAGGCTTGAGGAGACATTGATGTGAATCTGTAGCAACATGAATACCCTCATCAATTCAAGATATGTAACATCCCTATGTTTCTTTTAGAGGTTTTATTTATTTATTTGACACAGAGAGAGAGTACACAAGCAGGGGGAGCAGCAGGCAGAGGGAGAGGGAGAAGCAGACTCCTCCCTGAGCAAGGAGCCCGACGTGGGCTTGAGCCCAGGACCCTGGGATCATGACCTGAGTCGAAGGCAGACACTTAACCGACTGAGCCACCCAGGCGCCCCTTAACATCCCTATGTTTGATACAGACAAAAGAATCCCTATCATCCAGTACCTACAGTCTTGAGAAAGGGTTGATAGACCACAGTAAGTGCCGTCATGGTGTCTTTAGAAGGTCTTGGAATACAACAGCTTCTTTGGCCATCAGCAGCAGTGGAAGACTTTCCAGGGCAATTTGGAATACAACACAATTTAAATATAGAAAGCCATGGTAGAATACTGATAGAACAGGTGAAGGCAAGGCCAGAGAAATAGAATTTTTCTAATAAATTTATAAAGATAAAGGAAACAAGGATTAAATGACGCATAAAGCTGAATAAGGGCTTTAGCATGTCATAGATTAACCAATTGGCCTCTTTGCTATCCCTCAAAATCTTGTGCATTGTCCAATTTAGTCTTTTAACAAACGTTTGGCCAATTTTGCCACTCATGCCACTCAATATTACAGTCAACCCTTCCCCTTAACTTTCAATACTTGTATTTTATACTCTTCCTCAGGTTAGGAAGGGTAACCTGAGAGTTACATATTATAGTATAGCTTTACTCTGACCCTATAATAATCTCTTGATTATTTATATTTTAAATAATCAAAATACCACTAGTAATATAAAAAATACCTTCTTGGGAATTATTATCAATTTTTAATTATTCATTCACTTAAAGTATTTATTAACAACCTGCTTTGTGGAAAAAATACCTTAGTTTTAAATTTTTATTAATATTTAAATTTTTTTATATTTTTAGTAACTGAAGGATGAAAAAGAGGAGGGAAAAGAAAAAGAACACCCAATATTTGCCATACGGTAATTTCAACATTTTGTATGAATAAACAGCAGTGAATAATTTAACTTAATATGTTAGTTATAATTAATTTGGCTTTTTAAAGTATCACAAGTAATGCTTAACTCCATTGATTTTGGTTTTGTGCTTTTTTAAAAAAAGTGATGTCTAAGTAGATAATAACTGAAAATGTATATTTGAAATAAGTTATATGTGAAAAGCTAAAACAGCTCTATTCAGCAATATAACGATGTTACTTTTACCTACCTCTGATGGCATTATAGGTTTTCTAATGTATTTTCATTATCAAAGAAGTATGACCTCTAGGTAAAACAACATAAACCGAAGCTACTAACATTTTTCCTGTGGTCTTATTTCTAGCAAGTCGTTTTTCTTGTTTAAGTCCTATGGTTTCCATTTTAGAAATTTATAACATTGAGTGATGAGAAAAATAATCACAGCCATAAGATTTTATTTCTATATGCCAAGTTTACACTAAGATTCTAACGTTAAAATCAATTTATTAGAACAATTCAGAAAAGACAATATTTAGCTTAAGCCATATAGGCAAAAAGTGGGTATTTATAGTTATAATATTTTATTCACTCTTAAATGTGTCTTTCTCTCCAAGGATTTTGTTTTAAGTGTTAAGCAGTGATGCTAAGGATTTATGTAATGAGGTAATATGATATTATAAACTAGTATACATTCATGGTCTTGGCTATGGCATAAAATCTAATCTCCATATCTTCAGTGACTACTTTTAGCAAATTTAATACCATATCTTTTACCAGGTTTGGGGAGGGGGAATATGGTTTATTGGATGGAAGCTTTACTGCTATTTTCAACACTTACATAAAATTTATTGATAGCCAATCCTTAGGTAAACACAAAGAAAATATTTAGATCTGTTTAATAGGACTTTTCATTCATTGTGAGAGAATATTTGTGTTGATCTGGACATTTTTATGAAATGATTTAAAATAGGTTTTATTATGAAATGACTGACCACACAATATTTATCTTTGCCCAAGAAATAGGCAGTTTATCGATTAAGAGTTTAATCTTCTAATTTTTCTCAACTTTATCAAGGATAATTTCAAACCCCAAGGGTTTTAGTATATTATTGATTAAGTAGTTCTAAACAGTCACCTTGTTATTCATTAATAAGTATGAATATAATAATGTGATATCATTTATGAGTAATATCAAAAGTAATATCAGAGTTTCAGATTAATTGACCATAGCTTATGTTTACTACAAATGGAGAAGCATTTTTCATATGAATAAATCATCCTCTTTTTTATGTCATATTCCTGCAGGTGCTAGTTTCATAGTCGACATTTAGTAAGTGATCTACACTCAGTAGGATGTAATGAAGACAATTTAGGCATAATCTAATATCTTAAGATGTGAGGATAAACTGTTTGGGGTACTTTCATCATTTGGATAGTAAATAGTACAAGGCCAAAACCAAACCTAAAACAACAACAACAACAACAACAAAAACCTTAGAGAAGATTATTTCCATTCCCTGTAACACTACTTTAACCTATAAATACATGTCAATACTCTGTATGAAGTACTTGTTCTGCTAGTTCTGGGCAAGAAGTATCATCTTCATGTATGATAGATCACTTGCAGGAAATGTATATCTATAATCATTATATCCTGGTCCTAAAACACTTTTCATCAAAATTACACCCATTTTTCTGTGTTTTCTAATAGTGTAAAACATTATTCTTTTTATTCCATCTGAATGTATTAATATGTAACAAAAACTAAGATTTAAGGCTGTTAGGAATGCAGCCAAACATCCAGTTCCTGGGACATGCTTTGCTTCCCACCCTTGGAAGAGCTCTTTAATTTGGGAAGTTGAGGTGATAAGCAACACCCCCAAACTGCCATCCATTTTGGCTTTTATGAGGGGAAATTTCAGCGAGCCCTGGGTCAGTAACTCTTTTGACTTAGAACCAAATTAACTTTGCTGATAATTCTGCTCTGAAATTAGACCTTAGGCTCAGTAATTGGATCCCTGCCCAACTACTACAAATTCAAAATTTTCCCCCAAACCCTAGTCCTAGGTAATCAGCAAAAGAAGATGATTACATCGACTTGATAAATGCAGTATGTTCTGTTCCTCTCTTGGAGACATATGAAGAAATTAACAGACTAAAAACTGAAAAATTCTACAAAAGAGAAAACTGTTGAACTGTATTTTACTCATTATTGGTCATACATTTATGACCAGAAAATCATAGCACATTACCAAACCAAGTAAACTAATTCAAATTCTGTATCGACCCTGGGCTAGTTATGTAATTCCAAACTGCAAGCTCCGCTAGAGATCAGAATCTCATTGTTTGTGGCCTAGAATCCAGAAATATGAACTTTTGAGCAATCTGCATGAAATTCCAGTAATAGCTAAATTTGGGAACTTTGGACCTATACCCCCTTCACTTTGACCTGCCTATAATTTGCAGCAAAAGCAAACTCTCATCTAATTAGATACCATTGGAAAGTTCATATACTTAGTATTTAAGTCTCTGCATTTAAGTCTTTTTTTTTGTCTTCTTTTTTCTCTGTTTTTCCATTTGTTTTGATTTTTAAATTTCACATATGAGTGAAATAATATGGTATCTGTCCTTAAAAACTGACTCTTTTAAAAAGTTTTTATTTAAATTCCAGTTAGTTAACAAATAGTGTAGTATTGGTTTCAAGGGTAGAATTTAATGATTCATCACTTACATATAACACCCAGTGCTCATCACAAGTGCCCTCCTTAGTGGCCATTACCCAGTTAACCTCTTAAATATAGTGAACAAACTGGTGTCACCAGAGGGGAGGTAGATGGGTGGTTGGATGGAATAGAAAAAGGAGATCAAGAGTGCACTCATCTTGGATGAGCACTGAGTAATGTATAGAATTGCTGAGTCATTATATTGTACATCTGAAGCTAATATAACACTGTGGGTTAACTGTACTTCCATAAAAAAAAATATATAAATAAAACTCACATCCTTAGTTGACATTGACCAATTTCCCAGAATGCCTCACATTGTTTGTCACCATCCTCTGCTAATATAATATAATAGCTGTTCTCATGAAGAAGAAAATGTTTTAAAGTTATGTTATATCTCAAGTCAGTCAAATATTTACAGAGCACCTACTCATGCCAGATCTCTGCCAGGTTCTGGAGGAAATGAAACTAAGTAAGGTAAGACTCTTGTTCTTTAATAGGTAGCATTCCAGAGAAGATAGAATCTCAGATGATGGAGAGGAAAACCAAAAACATTTTATTTAATAGCTTTAAGGAAAACCTTCAAATCTGGTGCCAGTTATAGATGCTCAAGGACTAATGGAGGAAAAAAGTATCATTCATTCATTCACACTTTAATAATTACCATATTCTAAACTTAACTAGTTTTCTATCCAACCAAACTGCGTAAGCCTTCTTCCTCCTTTAGTTCAATCTTGGTTAATGGCCTTGCCATTCAACTTAGTCATTCTAACTAAAATTTCAGAGATTTCTGTATTTCTCATTCTGCCTTATTAGCTGCATTGAATTCATTACCAAGCCTGGTGTCCTGGCTAAGGAGTTGGAAATTTATTTATTTATTTATTTATTTTTGGAAATTTATCATATAAACCAGGAAAAAGTCAAATACGGTCAGTTTTGTTGTTGTTTATCACTTTTTTTTTTGGTTTAGAATGGCAAATATGGATGTGGTGTAGTAATTGGATGGGGAAGGGAGTGACAGAGTGGATAAAGAAAGCCAGGACACTGGTTAGGAACTATTCATAATCCCAGAGCAAAACTATGAGGATCTGAATTAAAGCAGCATCTGTAAGTGTGGTGGTTGAACCACAGGAGAAGGGGCTAGAAACAGACTTGAGATTCAATTCTGATATAGAATCAATAAGGCTTGGTAATAATATATATACCACAATTTCTTTATCCATTCATCCAATAGAGACATATTATTTCCATGTCTTGGCTATTATAAATAATGGTGCTTTGAACATTGAGGCCCAAATATCTTTTTATTTTTTTAATATTTTTTATTATATTATGTTACTCACCATACAGTACATCCCTGGTTTTTTATGTAAATTTCGATGATTCATTAGTTGCGTATAACACCCAGTGCACCATGTAATACGTGCCCTCCTTTACCCATCACCAGCCTATCCCATTCCCCCCTCCCCTCTGAAGCCCTCAGCTTATTTCTCAGAGTCCATAGTCTCTCATGCATCATACCCCCTTCTGATTACCCCCCTTTCTTTATCCCTTTCTTCCCCTACTGATCTTCCTAGTTCTTATGTTCCATAGATGAGAGAAACCATATAATAATTGTCTTTCTCTGTTTGACTTATTTCACTTAGCATAATCTCCTCCAGTACTGTCCATGTGGCAGCAAATGTTGAGAAATTGTTCTTTTTGAAAGCTGAGTAATATTCCATTGTATAAATGGACCATATCTTCTTAATCTAGTCATTTGTTGAAGGGCATTTCAGCTCCTTCCATGATTTGGCTATTGTGGACAATNAGTCCATAGTCTCTCATGTTTCATTCCCCCTTCTGATTACCCCCCTTTTCTTTATCCCTTTCTTCCCCTACTGATCTTCCTAGTTCTTATGTTCCATAGATGAGAGAAACCATATAATAATTGTCTTTCTCTGTTTGACTTATTTCACTTAGCATAATCTCCTCCAGTACTGTCCATGTGGCAGCAAATGTTGAGAAATTGTTCTTTTTGAAAGCTGAGTAATATTCCATTGTATAAATGGACCATATCTTCTTAATCTAGTCATTNTTTCATTCCCCCTTCTGATTACCCCCCTTTTCTTTATCCCTTTCTTCCCCTACCGATCCTCCTAGTTCTTATGTTCCATAGATGAGAGAAATCATATGATAATTGTCTTTCTCTGCTTGACTTATTTCACTTAGCATTATCTCCTCCAGTGCCGTCCATGTTGCAGCAAATGTTGAGAATTCGTTCTTTCTGATAGCTGAGTAATATTCCATTGTATATATGGACCACAGCTTCTTAATCCAGTCATCTGTTGAAGGGCATCTCGGCTCCTTCCACGATTTAGCTATTGTGGACAATGCTGCTATGAACATTGGGGTGCATATGGCCCTACTCTTCACTACATCTGTATCTTTGGGGTAAATACCCAGTATTGCAATAGCTGGATCATAGGGTAGTTCAATTTTTAACTTTTTAAGGGACCTCCACACTGTTTTCCAGAGTGGCTGTACCAACTTGCATTCCCACCAACAATGTAGGAGGGATCCCCTTTCTCCACATCCTCTCCAACAATTGTTGTTTCTTGCCTTGTCTATCTTTGCCATTCTAACTGGCGTAAGGTGGTATCTCAGTGTGGTTTTGATTTGAATTTCCCTGATGGCTAATGATTTTGAACATTTTTTCATGTGTCTGTTAGCCATTTGTATGTCTTCATTGGAAAAGTGTCTGTTCATATCTTCTGCCCATTTTATGATTTGTTTATTTGTTTCTCGTGTATTGAGTTTGAGAACTTCTTTGTAGATCCTGGATACGAGTCTTTTATCTGTAGTGTCCTTTGCAAATATATTCTCCCATTCCGTGGGCTGTCTCTTAGTTTTTTTGACTGTTTCCTTGGCTGTGCAGAAGCTCTTTATCCTGATAAAGTCCCATAAGTTCATTTTATCTTTTATTTCTCTTGCCTTTGGCGATGTGTCGTGAAAAAGGTTGCTCTGGCCGATGTCATAGAAGTTGTTGCCTATGTTCTCCTCTAGAATTTTGATGGATTCCTGTCTCACATTGAGGTCTTTCATCCATTTGGAGTTTATTTTTGTGTATGGTGTGAGAGAGTGGTCAAGTTTCATTCTTTTGCATGTAGCTAACCAATTTCCCCAGCACCATTTATTGAAGAGACTGTCTTTTCCACCGGATGTGTTTTTTCCTGCTTTATCAAAGATTAGTTGCCCAAAGAGCCGAGGGTCCATTTCTGGGTTCTCTATTCTGTTCCATTGGTCGATGTGTCTGTTTTTGTGCCAGTACCATGCTGTCTTTGTGATCACAGCTTTGTAGTACAGCTTGAAATCCGGCATTGTGATGCCTCCAGCTTTGTTTTTCCTTTTCAACAGTTCCTTGGTGATTCGGGACCTTTTCTGTTTCCATACAAATTTAAGGACTATTTGTTCCAGTTCTTTGAAAAATGTCCTCGGTATTTTGATCGGGATAGCATTGAAAGTGTAGATTGCTCTGGGTAGCATAGACATTTTAACTATGTTAATTCTTCCGATCCATGAGCATGGAATATTTTTCCATCTTTTTGTGTCTTCTTCAATGTCTTTCAAGAGTGATTTGTAGTTTCTAGAATATAGATCCTTTACGTCTCTGGTTAAGTTAATTCCAAGGTAACGTATGGTTTTTGGTGCTATTGTAAATGGGATGGATTCCCTAATTTCTCTTTCTTCCATCTCATTGTGTATAGACATGCAACTGATTTCTGAGCATTGATTTTGTATCCCGCCACATTACTGAATTGCTCTATAACTTCTGATAGTTTGGGAGTCGATTCTTTTGGGTTTTCCATATAGAGTATCATGTCATCTGTGAAGAGAGACATTTTGACTTCTTCTTTGCTGATTTGGATACCTTTTATCCCTTTTTCTTGTCTGATTGCTGTTGCAAGGACTTCTAGTGCTATGTTGAATAATAGTGGCGAGAGTGAGCATCCTTGTCGTGTTCCTGATCTCAATGGAAAGGCTTCCAGCTTTTCCCCATTGAGTATGATATTTCCTGTAGGCTTTTCCTAAATGGCTTTTATGAGATTGAGGAATGTACCCTCTATCTCTACACTCTGAAGGGTTTTAATCCAGAAAGGAGGCTGTATTTTGTCAAATGCTTTTTCTACATCTATTGAGAGAATCATATGATTTCTGAATTTTTCTTTCGGGATAAAATCTAAGACCCCGATCAATTTGCGAATGTTGAACCACCTTGGATCCCAGGGATGAATCCCACTTGGTCATGATGGATAATCCTTTTAATGTACTGTTGGATTCTATTAGCTAGTATCTTGTTGAGGATTTTGGCGTCCATATTCATTAGGGAAATCGGTCTGTAATTCTCCTTTTTGATGGGGTCTTTGCCTGGTTTGGGGATCAAGGTAATATTGGCCTCATAGAATGAGTTCGGTAGCTTTCCTTCTGTTTCTGTGGGCTTCTTGATTTTTCAACCTGCCTTCTGGGGGAGGGGCCTGCCGCACTGATACTCAGGCAACCCTGTTTGGGTAGAGTCTTGGTGTCCCCTGCGAGGGGGGATGCGGATGGGCACACTGTGAGCCAGTATTTCCAGGCTTTTGTTCTCTGGTGGCTTTCCCTGGTGGTTTGCTGTGCCTCTTCTGAGTCAGAGCAGCAGTGGCTGAATCTCAGCCTCTGTCTCAGAACAGAGGGAGGATCATGGACCATTCTCCAGTGATGTTCTGGCCACTTTAACTCTGATTCTGTTGGTGCTGCTCAACCGCAGCATCCCAGGATGTGCGCCCCACCCCTGGCATCCTAGCCCTCACTTCCAGGGCTGGTGCATCTCTGTCCTTTGTGTTTCTATCACCACCAGCTGCCAGCTGCCAGCTGCCAGCCGCCCTGCGTGCTCTAGAGCTCCGGTCTCAGTCTGGTTCCAGTGAGCACACAGGAGCTTCGGTTTTCAGACTGGCCGTGCACGTTCCCAGCTCACGGTCTCAGTCTGCTCTCTCGAGGGTGCTGGTCCATGAGTCCGCCCGCTCCCCCATGCAGGTGGCTGCCACTTCCTGGCGCCCAAACACGGCAGGTCCCTCCACCTTCCATTTATCTTCCAATATCTGTGCACGGTTTCATGGATCCCTGCTTAGTACCTCAATACTCAGCACTGGAGATGTTCATTTGTAGAGATCCAGATGTATCTTCCTGCATCTCATGCTGATTCCGTGGATGTTCAGGATGGTCTGGTACCTATCCAACTCGACTCAGGGGACCGGCTGAAAAAGGGGTCCCCTACTCCTCCGCCATCTTCTGAAGAGACTGCAAATATCTTTTTAAGTTAGTTATCGTTTCCTTTAAATATATTGCTAGAAGTGGAATTGCTGGATCCTATGGTCATTTTATTTTCATCTTTTGAGGCTCTGCCTTACTGTTTTCCATAATTATACCAGTTTACAATTCTACCAGCAGTGCACAAGTGTTCTCTTTTCTCTACATCCATGTCAGCATTTGTTACCGCTTGTCTTTTTTATGATGGCCCTTCTAACAAGCATGAGGTGATATCTCATTGTGGTTTTGATTTTCATTTCCCTCATGATGGGTGATATTCAACATCTTTTCATGTATCTATTGGCCATTCATAAATCTTATTTGGACAAATGTCTATTCAAGCCCTTTGCCCATTGTAAAAATTAGATTATTTGGATTTTTGCTGTTGAATTAGTTGTATGAGTCTTTATATGTTTTGGATATTAGTCCCTTATCAAGTATATGATTAGCAGTTTTTTCCCTAATTTCTGTAGATACCCTACTCACAAAGAAGTACAGCATAATTTCCCCTTCCCTAAGTGCTCTACACATGTGACTTTCTTCCAAAGATCAAAGAATAGAAGGAAGAGAAAGAATAACTTTACAGTGCAGAAGTGTGACAAAACTATCTCAGATAATCAAGGTTAACATCAATGGTGATAAGTCGTTGATAGCATGTACACTTGATGTGATGTCCTGGAAATGGCGTTTTATCTCTGTAGTTTCCTCCCTCAAACCCATAACTCCATTCTTATCATAAGAAAAAATCAGACAAATTCCAGTTGACAAACATACTACAAAATACCTGATCAGCCTTTTTTAAAACAGTCAAGGTCATCAAAAACAGAAAGTCTGAGAAATTATCAGAAGCAAGAGAAGCCTATGGAGACATGCTCACTAAATAGAAAGTGGTACCCTGGATAAGATTCTAGGTAAAAACCAGGAAATCTGAATAAAAGATGGATTTTTAGCTAATAGTAATGTGTTGATATTTTTCCATTAATTGTAGCAAATTTACTGTTTGTTACTAATTTACTAATATAAATGTTAATATTAGAGTAATCTGGGTGTGGGGTATAAAAGAACTCTCTGTACTATCTTCACTCTTTTCTTGTAAATCAAAAACACTTTTAAAATTCAAATAATATAAAAATAAGGTAATGTAAAATAAAATTAGATTCCCAATCCAGTCTTAGAATTCCAACATCCAAATAATAAATTTCAGTAAGTGGAAAAAAAAAACTCGAAGAGCAAATAATTCAACAAATGTTTTCCAAGTCAAAGAACATCAGCTTCTAGATTAAAAATTTGCACCACATACAGCTGTGTTTCCAGCTCAATAGATGAAAATAAACTCACGCCAAGACATGGCATTATGAACTTCAGAACACTGGGAACAAGAAGAGTTCCTACAACTTCTCATTAAAAAAACAGGCCACATTAAAAAATATTAAGAATTGTTATAGCCTCCATTTTCTCCATAGTAACATTGGAAGCTACATAAACACCTTAAAAATTCTGATTGAAATAAATTTTTTTAAAAGATTTTATTTTTTTATTTGACAGAGAGAGACAACCAGTAAGAGAGGGAACACAGGCAGGGGGAGTGGGAGAGGAAGAAGCAGGCTTCCAGCAGAGAAGCCTGATGTGGGGCTCGATCCCAGAATGCCAGGATCATTCCCTGAGCCGAAGGCAGATGCTTAATGACTGAGCCACCCAGGCACCCCTGAATGAAATAAATTTTAATCTAGATTTCTATACTGTCAAACTTTTAATCCTTAAGAACCAAATAAAGCCATTTTTGGACTTGCATGACCACACACATACACACACACACACAAATTACTTCCCATGTACTGTTTCTCTGGAAGATACAACCAGTCTTTAAAAGGAAAAGATAATTCAAAATGAAGGAAGACATGAGCATTAGGAAGCAAGGGATTTAACGTAAGAGTAAAACTATATAGGGGCTCCAGGATGGTTCAGTAGGTTAAGCATCTGCCTTTGGCTCAGGTCTTAATCTCAGGACCCTGGGATCGAGCCCCACATCAGGCTCCCTGCTGAGTGAGGAGCCTGCTTCTCCCTCTCCCTCTGCCTGCCACTCCCCCTGTTTGTGCTCTCTCTCAGTCAAATAAATAATATTTTTTTAAAGGGTAAATCATGGAGCATCTGGGTGGCTCAGCCATTAAGTTTCTGCCTTCGGCTCGGGTCATGGGTCATGATCCCAGGCTACTGGGATCGAGCCCCGCATCAGGCTCCCTGCTCAGCGGGGAGCCTGCTTCTCCCTCTCACACTGCCTTGCTTGTGTTCCTTCTCTTGCTGTCTCTCTCTGTCAAATAAATAAATAAAATCTTTAAAAAAAAAGGGTAAAACAATATATCCAGTATAATGGTGATGCAATAATAAAATATAATAGCTGTCTAACAAGCAAAGTGAGAGCCCAGTCTATACTGGGTCAAGTTAGAAGGTCCCAGAAGAGATTTATAAAATACCTGATGTATCTGTGCATATGGAGAAGAGACTCAGGCAACTGTTGGATTAGGATTGAATGAATCATACACAGGAAATTAATATTGAAAAATGTTACTATTTCATATATATTAAAAATATAAAGTGAAATATCTATTTCATTTAAAAATGACTGTTAAATGAAATAATGACTTAATTGGCATTCTATATATAATATGTATTTATATATTATTTACTACATATCATATTTAAAATGTGTATATTATGAAAAGGCACAGAGAACAGGTAATGGGAAAAGTTTATATGATAGAATCACAGGGATGAAAGAAAGCAAAATTACATTTTCCTATAGTGGAATGGAAAGTTTCTAAATAATGCTAAATATTGGAAAACTGAGACTGTAATATAAGCAATATAGACATGTTATTTAGAGATATGGAGATAATCATCAAACTGTATATTCACATAAGTGTACATAAAACTATAAAAATGTATAAAAATATATTTACATTCAAAGTATTAAAACATGCATTTATTGAATTTCTATTTTGTGACAGGTTTGGCATAAGTGTTTCAGTGCATACCTGCTTTAACTTAAAGGTTTTGGAAGGATTTTTAAAACTTTATGTACAAGGAATATAACAAGATTAACTTATGCGGAATGCTGCAGACTACTTCTGCTGTCTGGGAGAAAAAGAAAAACTTGTATCTACAACTCTTAAAGATATATGAATAATGGAGAGAATCCCATTCCTCAGGACCTCCAATGCAATTTCAGTTTGTGTTTCTACTGTTACAGGTGTGATTGTCTTTGGCCCCTTTGACAACAGATGGGAGTAAGAATCCAGGTGGGCATGTTACTATGATATGTATGAAGAAATTGATTTTTCTTCTTTTCTATAAGAATGAGAAAAATCAGTACTTCAGTATGCATTGCTCTTGATTTCCCCAAATAAAATAATTCATTTGACTGCCAGGCTTTGGTGAACTGCAAGTCCCTGAAGAGGTTACGTTGAGTAAAATGTCATTTACATTGAAGAGCCAAAGTTATGAGATTAATGCCCACCCATGGTGTGCAGAAATGGTGTGTCACTTTTGTCTGTTTCTCACCACTGTAATTAAAGAAAGAGTATCATTGATAGCTCCCAAATCCTTCATAATTGGTGATGTGAGCTTTTTTCTGATAGGCTGAACTCTTCTGAAGACTGCTCCCTTTTCTTTGAATTAAGAGAAATTTGATCAATTCTTAATCTATCTCTAGCCACAAATGTTCAGTTCTAACTCTCAGCAAGTTACAGTGAAACCACAGACCCCAAACTCATCATGAAGTTTTTTTTCCTCCTGCTTCCTTTTTTTCGTACAACCCCAATTCTACCTTATTTCTTCCCTTTATTAATCTGAAATGCCTCTGCTTTACCTATCACCAGTAACAGTTACTGAATTCTGAGGCATCAATGATTTTCACCAATTTTAAAATGAATCAGATCTGCCACCTCGAGCTCTTTTCCATGGAGATACATTCCCAAGAGACTTGTTCCTTTTCAAGAGAAGTAATTTCTTACTTTGTGGGAATGTGAAATAAAGTTCACTGCTTTAAAAATAATAATAATTTGTTTTCCAAGTAATCTAATACGTTCATTATTTGGTAATAAAGAAGAGTTCTAGAAAAAGTTAATAATTCTCCCTGAAACTCTATCATCACCTATGTACAATAATTTTTCAGAATAATAAATGGAAAACCTCTGAGCTCAAGTGATGTTTGGCTCAACCAAAGTCAGCATTCATCAAATGAACAAAAAACTCAGCAGATTTTTTTTAAACAACTTCTACTAAGTTTGGATTATAACTGAAATTTGATTTCAGAAAGGAAATTTCAGTACATTAAATTACTTCCCAATGACTAAAACAGGATTATAAACTCTCTTTACTAAAATTGTACTGCTTTCTGTAATATGATTTTGTCATGCTTATTATCCATTAAAAATCTAAGCTATAACAAAAATTGGATATATCTATATTTTTATTCTTCATTTACTTTGAAAACTTATGTAGACTACTATTTCATATAATTTGGAAAACTCCCTGAACACATTTTTCAAAAATGGATCTTTTACTCACTAAAAACAGAAAACAAATAGATTTCTGGTTTAAAAAAAAAATTAAAGTAACAGCATGCTTCTATTTTCTGCCTAAATGTAAAGGCTCCTGGGGAAGCATTTTCATCTGTGATTGTAAGTTAACTTTTCTCCCCAAAGAAAGCATTATTCATTTTTACCTAAGGTCACCTTAGTTCCATTATGCCACCTGAGTTCCCACATATGACTAAAATCACAAAAGGAACATTTCTGAAATTAGAAATAGATGCTGTCCTTGGCTTCAAGAGTTTATTAGGGAAGACTGCACAATTATGTCTTAGTATCAAAAGAGGTGCTTCGGCTAATTTTTACTTATTACGCATAGTTTTCTGAAACTCTTCTGTAAGAATCATATGAGATTCCACACAACATCAACTTATAACCATGGATACAGAACAAATTCCATGATTGTAGGTACAGATACCAGAAGACAAGAAATAAAGCTTCTTTCTCCCACTTCCCAATCTTCATGGTCTATTCACCACTTACCTGCACCATTATCTTTTCTCAAGACAAGTCTTACTCTTTATGTTGGGGTAAGACCATACAGAGCAGTTAAGTATAATATATAGCTCCCTTTTGAATAAAATTTGAATAAAATTAATTCTGACATATCCTGCATTAACCTAAAATATTTGTTTTCAGGGGCGCCTGGATGGCACAGTCAGTTAAGCGTGGGACTCTTGGTTTCAGCTCAGGTCAGGATCTCAGCGTCCTAAGATCCTGCTCTGTGCTCAGAGGGGATTCTGCTTGAAGAGACTCTCCCTCTGCTCCTTCCCCCACTCTCTCCCTCTGTCTCTCAAATAAATAAATAAATCTTTTAAAAAAATATTTGTTTTCAGATGCAGCTTTAGTATATATAAACAAAAATTGATAAAATTCACTAGCTTATGTATCTTATATATTTTAATTTTAAAAAATTAAACAAAAACAAAATGACAAAATCAATATGTGCTGATGTAAAAATATTAAAGTAATGGATCGTGTTTCACTGCTAAACATCCATTACCTAAGTTAGGTTTAATAACAGGGAATTCAATTACATGTGCCTGACGCTTACTTCTATCATCTTGGTTCTTTTGTGTTTTAGCAATGAACAATCACATAGGTCACTGCAATTATTGTTTTTGTTTTAGCAATGAAAAATTTTTAACCATTGGTCAGCTATCTTATGAGTTAATAAATTTAATACTGCAGCTAAAGTACAATAGTGAAAGAATTTTAAAAATATGGTTGACCAAACAACGTTTCATTGCCTATTTCCTACTAGTCTCATATTTAGTTGGGATATACAAAAAAAGAATATCTGCTCAAGAAATTCACCAAAAATGTGAGCACAGTATTTACTACAGGCATTTTGTGAATTTGTGTTTTGCATTTTGCGTGTGTCATGTGATGGTTGAATCCTCCCACCACACTCTCTATTCAAGTCCCTGAACAACTTCCAGTTTTACATAGCATCATATATATACGCATATATAGTTATATGTATTTATACGTGTGTGCGTGTGTGCGTGTGTGTGTGTGTGTGGTCTTCCTTGGGCACAAGCTGGATGTTGGCAATTATGCTAACAGAGACCTTGAAATCATATAACATTCTGTTATAAAGTTGTGTTCAAATTTTTCAGAATATATGTGTAATTGTCTTAGGATATCATTAAACAAAAAAAATCTTTAAAATATTAAAATATGGAAAATCCTATAGAAATCAAGATATCCAGAATATATGACTTTGGGATACCTTAGGGGTTTAAGGTCTCTATAATCTTAGAAACCCTGATTGTTTCCTAAATGTCTGTTTGTAGGAAAGGGAGCAGATGGAAATAAAAAGGGTGTGGACACTAGGCATGGCCAAGAAGCTGCTTCAGAAGGATAGAAGTGTTGTAAATGGGCCAGAATAAGTTAAAATAAATTAGAAGTCAGAACACTGGAGGCACCTAAGCCTTTTCTCAGTTGGGCTGATGCTGGATTGTCCCACATGTATCTGCATCTAATCCTTCTTTCATGTTGTTAATGTATTTAAAAATAAAATTATTTAATCATAATGTTTCAGTGAGGTGTAAATGTAGGCAAATTCCCATTTGGGGGCTAACTAGTTGTCAGAATTAGCCTTTTTACGTGTCTAAGAAGGAATGTGATGGGCAGAGGAAAATACGCATCTTTCCAAAATAGTATTTTGTTTGTTTTATACAACTAAGAAGTGTGGGGGGGAAATGAAGAAAACATTTAAACTAAGGCAAATGCAACTTAATAATTCTGTTATGGAGGTGTGGGGCCTGACAAATGTGCATCAGATTCCCTTACTGACCCACCATGCACTATTTCTTTTTTTTTTATTTTATTTTATTATATTATGTTAATCACCATACAGTACATCCCCAGATTCCGATGTAAAGTTTGATGCTTCATTAGTTGCGTATAACACCCAGTGCACCATGCAATACGTGCCCTCCTTACTACCCATCACCAGTCTATCCC
>NC_048226.1:34152149-34195250 GCF_002007445.2 Ailuropoda melanoleuca
AGCGTCTGCCTTCGGCTCAGGGCGTGATCCCGGCGTTATGGGATCGAGCCCCACATCAGGCTCCTCTGCTGTGAGCCTGCTTCTTCCTCTCCCACTACCCTTGCTTGTGTTCCCTCTTTCGTTGTCTGTCTCTCTCTCTCTCTGTCGAATAAATAAATAAAATCTTTAAAAANCCTTGGCTGTGCAGAAGCTCTTTATCCTGATAAAGTCCCATAAGTTCATTTTATCTTTTATTTCTCTTGCCTTTGGCGATGTGTCGTGAAAAAGGTTGCTCTGGCCGATGTCATAGAAGTTGTTGCCTATGTTCTCCTCTAGAATTTTGATGGATTCCTGTCTCACATTGAGGTCTTTCATCCATTTGGAGTTTATTTTTGTGTAACACCATGCACTATTTCTGTATCTTCTTTAAGATCGTTGCCTGGAATTAGTCACTTAACTTTACCTAATCTTTTCTGAATGAGACCCCAATGTGTTACATTAGCCCTGGACTAGAAAGGGAAGGGATTCATCCAGAATATCATAAAGGAAAAAAATATGTCTATCTACATTTTGATTTACATCTATGAGACCACATACATAACACGTGACATGTTGCTATCCACATATCAACTACAAAGATATAGACATGGTGTCCAAGGAAGGCTCTGACATGAGAATGGACTGACAGTCTACCATGCGGATGCCTTGGTGGGGAAATGTAGAGGGAATGGTTCCACTATGTATTTCTAATCTGGTCCACCAATACTCTGTTTCTCATTTCCATTGTCAACAGCAAGTGCTTCACTGGTCATATGAAGAAACATATTTTTCTACCTTTGTTGATACAAAAACATTTGGGTATATATAAAGTGATTATGTGATTACATATGTAGAATATTTATTTATATGTAGCTATATAGAGATACAACCTGTGTCTCCAAATTTAAGCTCTTGATTAAGATCACTTTAATTTGTAATCTAAGAGCATTGCTGTTCTGAAGCTGATTTATAGGACTATTTCACTTTCTATACTTCGTTCTTTTTTTCCATCTTCTTGCACTTTCTTTTGCTTTTTTCCCCTGTAGTTGCCCAACAGGCAATCCTAATGGTGTGTCTTATAAGCCTCCTTTTTAAACAGCCATTCTATTAGAAAATTCTTTTGTAGGTTAAATTTAAATTAAATACAGCTGGGTCTTCTACAACTCAGGGCATATCTATACCTGACTAAATTTAATATAGCTGCATCTACCACGAACTGTCATCACTCCAGTCAACGTTAGACATGAGATGCATGTGTTTCTAGTCTTTGCACACACTAACTTCCATTGCTAGTCTTTCAAAGTCTCTAGAGACCAAGAATTGAGAAAGAAGATAACTGAAAAGAATCTTTATAAGAGTTCTTTTTAAAGGAAAAACTTAAAAAAGTGAATTGATTTATTTTTCCAGAAAGTAGACAGTTAGGGAAATGAAAGAGTTGAGTCTACTAATGACTATAATAAAGGACCTAAATTTATTAGTAGAGAAGTGGACTATCAGATTATCCTCCAAAATAGCTCATAGTAGAACATAAATAAGAACATTCTCCCAAACCATTCTCAAAAATGCACTTTCATCAGGAGTAAGTAAGAATTTTAAGGTTCTGTAGATTGGGGGAAAAAAAAAAGAAGGAGAAGAAGAAGAGTAACCACAGGTGACATTAGATTTCAGCCATCAGTCTAATCCAATCTAGAAATTAAAGATGTGCTGTGTGTTCTTAAAGGGAAATACAGCCATGTTATCACAGAGAATCCAAGTGATTTATAGTGTTATATAATATTCATACTGTATGAGAGAATGTTAATTGAATCCTTAATAGCTTTTGGAACAGAAAGCTCAAAACGTACTAGTCAATATAAAATGCAAGATTTAGCAGAAGAGTCTAATTTTCATTAGCGAATTACTGAGCCGTCAAGTATCTTAATATGGTGGTACTTCAGATCTGGTTTTAGGAAGGCAGTCTGATCACATCTAATATGAGCAGTCTCACTCCCCAACACACCAAATCCTATAAATAAGATATATGTAACATTGCTCAAAAGTGAAATGAATACTATTAATGGTTCAGAGTATGAGAAATCCATAAGAGACTGAAAAACAGAATGATTGGGTGGATAGCCTTAACAGTATGGCCTGCACATTGAGCATATTCTAGGCTATCGGGCTTTAATGACCCAGAAGTTTGTAGCAAATTTGAGCATGACCATGGTGGCAGAACCCATGAGAGAAGGACATCCAGAGACATGAACAGGGTGTGCAACTGGAATAACAAAGTGAGAGAAACCAGAAAGGGAGAGATATCTACACCATCCCCTAACCCCAGAGCCAAGCAGCAGGATATGGGGTATCTTAACATCAGCAGGAATATTTATGTAAGAGTTTGGGGAAGAAAAACAAAACAGTGATGTTTTGTGATCCTTTCTATCACCTTCCCCTAAAACAAAATGGACTACAACCTTCAAGTAGTTCTCAGCCCTCTCATAGGATGACTCTCTCACACCATACACAAAGATAAATGCAAAATGGATGAAGGACCTCAATGTGAGACAGGAATCCATCAAAATCATAGGGAGAACATAGGTTGCAACCTCTTTGACATTGGCCACAGCAACTTTTTTCATGACACATCTCCAAAGGCAAGAGAAACAAAAGGTAAAATGAATTTGTGGGACTTCATCAAGATAAAAAGCTTCTGCACAGCCAAGGAAACAGTCAAAAAAACTAAGAGGCAGCCCACAGAATGGGAGAATATATTTGCAAAGGACACCACAGATAAAGGACTGGTATCCAAGATCTACAAAGAACTTCTCAAACTCAATACACGAGAAACAAATAAACAAATCATAAAATGGGCAGAAGANAAACAAATAATCAAATCAAAAAAATGGGCAGAAGATATGAACAGACACTTTCCCAATGAAGACATACAAATGGCTGACCGACACATGAAAAAATATTCAAAATCATTAGCCATCAGTGAAATTCAAATCAAAGCCACCTTGAGATACCACTTACACCAGTTAGAATGGCAAAAATTGACAAGGCAGGAAACAACAAATGTTGGAGAGGATGTGGAGAAAGAGGATCCCTCTTACACTGTTGGTGGGAATGCAAGTTGGTACAGCCACTTTGGAAAACAATGTGGAGGTCCCTTAAAAAGTTAGAAATTGAGCTACCCTATGATCCAGCAATTGCACTACTTGCTATTCACCCCAAAGATACAGATATAGTGAAGAGAAGGGCCATATGCACCCCAATGTTCATAGCAGCATTGTCCACAATAGCTAAATTGTGGAAGGAGCTGAGATGCCCTTGAACAGATGACTGGATTAAGAAGATGTGGCCCATATATACAATGGAATATTACTCAGCCATCAGAAAGAATGATTACACATTTGCAGCAACATGGACGGGCCTGGAGGAGATCATGCTAAGTGAAGTAAGTCAAGCAAAGAAAGACAATTATCATATGGTTTCACTCATTTATGGAACATAAGAAATAGGAAGATCGGTAGGAGAAGGAAGGGAAGAATGAAGGGGGGGTAAACAGAAGGGGGAATGAACCTTGAGAGACTGTGGATTCTTGGAAACAAACTGAGGGCTGCAGAGGGGAGGGGTGTGGGGGATTGGGATAGGCCGGTGATGCGTATTAAGGAGGGCACATATTGCATGGTGCACTGGGTGTTATAAGCAAATAATGAATCATGGAAAACTACATCAGAAACTAAGGATATACTGTATGATAACTCACATAACATAATAAAAAACTATTATAAAAAAAGAAAGATTAACAACTGCTATAAACCATAGTACTTTCTCTTTATAGGCTATTTCTAAAATAAAAGGAAGAGTGGATCTATTTCTAAAATATACAAAACATGTTTTTTGACTGTCAGAATAAAATACACAGAGCTAAAAAAAAAAAAAAGAAGTACCCAGTTATATAGACAAAGTCCATTGTGTTTCATCAAATTAATATCTATTTCAAAATCAAGTATGGTTCAATATTAGAAAACAATGTAATTTCCTACATTAAAACAAGAGAGAAATTGCATATGATCATCTCAAAATATGTATAAAAGTTATATCATAAAATTTAATATCCATTTGTGATAAAATATCTAAGCAAGATAGGAATGAAAAAGAATGTTCTTAATGTTAATAAATAATATCTTTAAAAATCTATAGCAAGGATACATTCTTTGCTATATCTCCTTGCTATAGCAAGGATATTTTCTTTCATCTATATTTCAATGGTGAAATATTGAAACTTTCATCCCTGAAGTGAGACAAGGATGCTTACTTACAACTCTGGGCAGTGTTGTAAGGGAAGCAGTAGCCAGTGATATTAAAAAAAAAAAAAGGCATAAGGTTTGTAAAGGAATAAGTAAAAGGTTATTATCCACAGAAGTCATGTTTGTTTACTTAGAAAATCCAAAAGAATCTATAGACAAACTAGTAGGATTGTTAAGCATAGTAAGTCACTGGATACAAGATCAAGTTTAAAATATTAATTGTATTTCTATACACCAGTCACAAAAAAAAGAAAAATTAACCATTAATGTAGCACCCAGAAACATAAAAACCTTTGAAAAATCTAACAAAAGATATGTATAACTTTACACTGAAAATTATAAAACACTATTGAGAGAAAATTTAAAGCCCTAAATAAATTGGGGGGTATACCACATTTGTGGATTGAGAGCCTCAGTATTTCAAAGATGTTAATTCTCCCCTAATTAAACAATAGATTCAAGGCAATTCCTGTCAATATTTCAGCAATACTTTCAATTGACCAGTAAATTTAAAATTCATATGGAAATGAAAAAGCCTTTTCAAAATCTGAGAATGGCCAAAGCATCTTTGAGGAGGTAGAACTAAGCTGGTGGATTGACAATACCCGATATCAAGACACATTTTGAGGCTATACTAATTAAGAAAATGTGGTATCAACCCAAGATAGACAAAGGAATCCCTGGCACAGAATAGAGTCTAGAAACAGACCCCCATATATTTAGTCACTGTTGATGTTTTTTTTTTTTATGACAAACATGACACACAGTGTAATAAGAGAAAGTATGGTCTTATTCATAAATGGTGCCAGATGGCTTGGATATTCATTCAGGAAAAAATGAATCCTGACGTCCTACCTCACCCTGGAGAAAAAAAAAATTAATTCCAAATGGATGGGATATCTAAATGTGAAAGGTAAACGAAAGTTTTCAGAGGAATATATAGAATAGATTATGATCTTGGAATAGGCAATATATTCTTCAACAGAACTCAAAAAGCAGTAATGATAAAAAATATCTAATTGAACTCTCAAAATTAAGACCTTCAATTCATCAAAGATAGTGGAAAAGCAACACAGAACCTAGGACAAACATATCCAATGAAAGACTCATATAAAAAAAATATAAAGAAATTCCAAATTACAAAGAAGAAGATAGACAAAGCAATTTTTCAAATGGCAAAAGACTTGGACAGACATTTCACAAAAGAGACGATCAACATGGCAATAAAATATGAAAAAAGAAAAAGCTCAACTTTATTAGATATCAAGTGAACTTAAATTAAAACCACAAGGAGATACCACTACACAATGACCAGACGGAAAATGCCAATTGTCAACCAGGATGTGAAGTGAACAGAATCCTCCTACATTGCTGTGCATGATGGTGCAAATTGGCACAAACATTCTGGAAAACTGGCAATGCTTGCCAAAGCCAGAAATATGCATTTTCTATGACCCAGCAATTTCACTAGTAGCTGCATACCCAAGATAAATGCACACAAATATTCACCAAAATTCATTGATTAAAATACTCAGCACAACAGTATCCACAATTGCCTAAAAATATGCTACCCAAATACCTATCAATAGTAGAATTGGTAGATATGTCATATATTCATAAAGTGGACTATTTATACAGTGATGATATGGATTGAAATCTCTACAACTATATCCAAAAATATGGATAAAACTCACCTGTATAATCCTGAGTAAAAGAAGTCAGACACATATGAATATAGTCAGAATGCTTTCATTTATATAAATTATATAAAGACAAAACCGATCTAGGATGTAAGAAGCCAGAATACTGACTATTCATCAAAGATGGAATATTGACCAGAAGAAAGCATAGTATGGCTTCTGAAGGTATGATCACATTCAGTATCTTAACCTGATACTCGTTGGTTACATGGGTAGGTTTAGTTTGTGAAAATTCATCAAGCTGTGTGCTAATGGTATGTGTATTTTTTTGTCTTCATCAGTACTTTTAATTAGTTTTTTGGTATAGCAGTTATCTAAAAGCAAAAATAACTAACTGTTAAGTTCCTAAAAAACGTGTTTATCAGGAGATATACTAGACCTTTTTGGAAAAGATTCCTGTAAATTTTACTTAGTAAACATAAAAGAAAACTAAAATTAATGGAAAGCTATAATGTGTTAGTGTTTGAGTATACTGAATACTGTAAAAATGTTCGTTTTTCTTTATTTGTCTGTAATTTCAGTCTATTCCAACCCAATGCACAAAAATTGTTTCTTACGGCCATTGACAAATTGATTCTTAATTTTTATGGAGTCAGAATGCCAAGACAGTTTTAACAAAAAAGAACGAAAGATTTTACTCTATCAAGCAGCAGAATAAAATATTTAAAAACCTAGAATTTTGACCCCAGGACCATTCATACACAAGAATTTGGTGTGCATCCCACCTCAGAAAGGAAAATTTACACTTTCCATTAAGTAGTGTTGAGAAAATTGAAAATAAAACAAAATGAAGATAGATGCTTACTCATACCATACAAACATAAATTCTAAATGAATTAATGTCCCAAACGTAAGAATGTAAAAATAAAACTAAGCAAGTATTAAAGGAAAAATATGAGCATATGCTTATGATCATGTAGCAAAAATTTACAAAATCATGTAGGCTTCTGGACCTTGAGGGCATTATGCTAAGTGAAATAATTCAGACAGAGACAAATACAGTATGATCTCACTTAAATGTGGAATAAGAAAGAAAGAAAGAAAAGAAAAAAAGAAAGAAAAAAGGGAAGGAGGAAAGAAGAAAGAAACCTAACTCATAGATACAGACAACACATTACAGATCAGTGGTTTCCAGAGGTTGGGGGTTGTGGTGAGCAAAACGGGTTCAAGTGGCCAAAAGCTACAAACTTCCAATAAGATAAGCAAATCTTGAAATATGATATACAGCATGATGACTACAGTTAACAATACTATATTGGATATTTGAAAATTGCCAAGAGAGTTGATTTTAAAAGTTCTCATCATAAGAAGAAAAAAATTATAACTATATGTGGTGATGGATATTAACTAACCATCATTGTAATCATCATTTTGCAATGTATACATATATCAAATCATTATCTTGGACACCTTAAACTAATACATTGTTATATGTCAATTATATCTCAATTTTTAAAAAGAAAGAAAGAAAAAAGCCCAGGAAGGAAAAAAAAACTGGTAAACTTAAAAAGACAAATAATGCACTGGGTAATAGTATTCATCACTTAGATAATAAGTTGAAAAATTGTTATTCAGAATACATGAGAAAATTCTACAGATGAAAAAAACGTCTATTTACATAGCAAAGCATGTATGTGCACAGGTAATCCATAGAAAATAAAAAGCAGAAGACCAATAAAACCACAAAAAGATGATAGATCTCAATAATCAACAGGGAAATTAAAATTAAAACAAAAAAGCTAATACCATTTTTTTAACCTTTAGCAAAAACTACAAGTTGAGGGGGCGCCTGGGTGATGCAGTCATTAAGCGTCTTTGGCTCAGGGCGTGATCCCAGCGTTCTGGGATCAAGCCTGCTTCTTCCTCTCCCACTCCCCCTGCTAGTGTTCCCTCTCTTGCTGGCTGTCTCTGTCAAATAAATAAATAAAATCTTAAAAAAAAAAAAACTACAAGTTGGTTACATCAAGCATTGGTAAGGGTGAGCAAACAATCTCATTTACTGCTATAAAAGTAAACCGTGAATTGCTATAAGTATAAATTGGTAAAGACATTTTGAAGGGAATGTGGCATTATTTCATGATGCCACTTTTCAGTACAATATTTACCCTAAAAATAATACTTCCACATATATGAATAAACTTGTGCAAGAATGTTCATTATGGTATTGCTGATGCTAAAAGCAGGGATAGAAAGGAGAGAAAAAAATCTTTAATTGAGCAACTGCCAAGGACACTGTAGTTAAATATAGCTACATCTACTGATGTGTGCATATGTTATATAAAATTTTGCACTAGTGGTTAAGGTAAATCTATAGGTACTCGCTTTCTTGTGATAGCTTTCTGTGTACTTATACTGTGGGGGTAGATTCACATGCACTGACAAGATCAAGATCAAGTGGGAAAAAGCAAGTTGAAGAAAATGTTACTTCATTTAATGTAAAGATGCAGATTAAAAAAGTAAGAATAGAAATACACAATAAAATCTTTCCCTTCACGTACAAATATTTCATGTAAATTTATAGAAGAAAGGTCTAGATGAATAGACACACACACACACACACATTGGTGAGAGTGATTATCAGAGTTAGCAGGGGATGGGCATTTGAAAGGGATCATCAAAGGACAGTGTAATGGACAGTGGTTAGTTTTACTCTCCAGTACCTACTCTCCCACCTTAATGTCCACTGATGCTGCTTTTGGAGAAGCCCCTTGTGTCAACCAATAGGTTTGGGTGAACCTGAACACTCCTCATCCAAAACTGAAACAGGTGAATGAAACCCAAGCAATCAATGTATTCCAGTTCTCTAGAATCAGTGAGTGGCTCAGGACTATAAATCGAAACAAATTAAGAGTCAATTCTGGAAACCGGAAGACGGAAAGTAGAAGCAATTGCAGTCATCTTGCAACCTGAGAGCAAGAGCTTGAGAACATGCCAACTTTGTGGTGATGGTGCCAAGATCTACATAAAGAGAAAACTGGGGTCCTGCCATCATTCAAACCCTGGGGAAGCCAAGGGCTTCCGTCATACTAATCTATAACTCCCTGCAAGCGGGGAAGACATTTGAGTTAACTTCTCAGTCATTTGTCACCAGAGTTTCCTTCAATAGAGATCCCTTGGAGCATGTCCGGGTGACTCAGTCATTTAAGCGTGGGACTCTTGATTTTGGCTCAGGTCATGATCTCAGGGTCATGAGCTCGAGGCCTGTGTTGCACTTCAGGCTTAGCTCAGCGTCTGCTTGAGATTCTCTCTCCCTCTCTCTCTGCCTCTCCCCCCACTCACTCTAAATAAATAAATAAATAAATAATAAATAAATAAATAAATAAATTCTTTTAAAAGAATAGAGATTCCTTGGGCTTATCTTTTTTGTTATAATTTTTACTAGGAAAATTTATTCTCCTACTATATAATATTTCTAATATCCACTTATTCTTATGAGTTTGATATTTTTATTTGAGGTTTTATTAAAGTATTATAGGCATCAAATATTTTTCAAAGTATAACACATTACCAAAGAAGTAATCACTTCAAGTCCTTTTTAGAATTACATAGATATAATTAATACATATATATCATTAGAAAGTAATTATTATCAGTGGAATCCAACAAGATCCCTAGACTAAACAACAGAAATGGTGTAGTTATTTTCCAAACTCCTTCCCACCCATTATTGCTAACAAAAAAGTGGGGGCCCTTCTTTTAAAATGTTGCTCTCCAAAATGCCAACATGAGCAGCGTGAAATTTGTAGGTAAAGAGACAAAGCGACTTCTTGTAACTGTTGCGCTTGCCTGAAAAGAAAAGTACATCTTTGAATAGGACCTTTAAGATAAAGGTTCTTTTGTAATCTTCCCTTTTCTCCTTGTGCTTTACATTCTGGTCTCTTTTCTGAAGCTCCTGGAGGAGTAGGAGCAGGAGAGGACCCATTCACCTCCTCTCTGTGTGTCTCTGCTCTCTGTACAGACAGCTGTGCTCTTTGACTGGAACGAGGACGTGGCAGTATTCAACTGGGCATTTTCTACTTCAGTTTTTCCTTTTGTGACTCATTTTACCCAGTTCTAATAAGACCATTGAGAACATGGTTTTCTCCTAAAGAAAAAAAAGTTTGCTTCTTTCTCAATGGCCACTGGGCCTAAATGTTCACATAGACGGATGGTGTCTCTCTGTGAAAGCATGACATTGATCACTCCAGCTTTGCCACAGAGGTGCCGATTGTGGGATAGAGACACCTGTTTATTGCAAAATGCGCCTCGTCCACAGTCATTTCACATGTGTGCTAATAGGCCAACGGATAATTGCCGACGGTAATAACTTTCGGTTTCCAGATACCAATCTGACTTAACAAGCTACATAAAAATGTGTAGTTTATATTCTCCTTGTGTAATATTTCCATGGCTACTCAGTCCCTCAATTATTTTGTAAAATGACGCTGTTGTTTACAATGCTGGATTTGTATAACCAAAACAAACAGGTGGTCTGTCTGCCACAAACTGGCAAGCCAGATTGTTAATTGTAAATTAATCTCAAAGAAATACCTGGTGTGGGGTTTAGCATCAATTTACTTAGCAGAAGAGTAATTTTGTAATCCAAAGCCTTCTTGGAAAAACTATGTCATTAGTAAATTGAATTGTATGTTAAAAAGACAAAACAAGTTAAAATGACATGTGCACACACTTTTTTTCTTGGACTTCAAAGGCATCGTGCAGACGGAACTCCAGCATCCCACTACCGGTCAGTGCAAGGCGCCTCCCTCTCACCGCTTTATTTTTTTTAACTTTAATTTCCTCTTCTTACTCTTATTTCCATTCTCCTACCTACTCTAGTTGCCTTAATTCATGTCCTTAAAATGTATGCCTCCTTCAAAATAAAAAGTTCTCTTTCATGTCTTTTTTTTTACTTTAAATTGATACATTGCTTTGATCTTGTTTTGATGCTTACTCTTCACTCCACATCGATCTAGTCACATTATTGTCTACTTACTACTTACTGCAGCAGTGTTCCCTTGAATGCTATTATTCCATCTTGCTTATAACATTCCCTTCCCACTGAATTCAGTGAAGGCTTTTTTGCTCCTGCAAATCACGCTGCAGTGAGCGTTCTCGCACACATCCATTTGTAACACTCATGTGGGAGTTATTTAATTCAACAAATATGTATTAAGTATCCAATAAGTGTCATGCACTATACTAGGCATGTAGGATATGTCACTGAACAGAAAAAAAATTAAAAGCCCTGGCCTTAAGGAGTTCATGTGCTGGGGCATTTTTTCTGGGGAATATATCCAGGAATGGGACTGCTGGAGTTTATGGCATACAGAGCCTTAATTTCATTGTCGAAATCCCCTCTGAAATAGTTTTACTGAGTTAAAACATGAATAATATATGAGTTCCCTTTCTCCCCTGCCCAAACCTGGTTGACACAGGGAATTACACAACTCTCTTTTATTTGTCAACCTGATAGAAACAGCATGGTGTATCATTTTTCTGATTTCTAGAAAGTTTGGTATTTCTACATAAATCTCTAAACCACATGTGTGAGCTGCCTATTCATACTTGCTTCCAATTTTTCTTTCTTTTTTATTTTCAAGTATTAATAATTTTTCCATCAGATAATAAGAAAGATGAGGGAAAGGGCTAGAAAAAGGACAACAAACCCAAAAGAAGAAGGCAGGAAGTAAATAATATGTAAATAATAGCAGGCTCAATGAAATAGAGAAAAAATGACCACAGTAAAACTTAATAGATGTGACATTTTTAAAAAATTGGTTCCTTGGAAAAAACAACATAAAATAGAAATGATAAGAGGTAATAAAAAACAAAAAGAAGGTACCAATAAACAAAATTCAGAATAAGAAGAGAAAAGCAACTAGAGGTACAATTGTGATGTTAAAATTAGAAACTATATATCATCAATAAATTTGGAAAAGTTAGATGAGACATTAAAACCTTGGAAAAGAAATAACATGTCAAATCATTATAAAAACATAAAAACTAATATATAAATTTTTATTAAGTATAAATTAAAATGGTGATATAATGCAAAAAAAAAACAAAAGAAAAAAAAAACAGGCCCACATGGCTTGAGAGTAACTTCTAACCAGTTGTTAATGATGATATATACAAGTTGTTACAGAATACATTTTATTTTCTTAAGTTTTTATTTAAATTCCAGTTAGTTAGCATACAGTGTAATATTAGTTTCAGTTGTACAATACAGTGATTCAACACTTACCTACAATACCCAGTGCTCATCACAAGTGCCCTCCTTTTCCCCATCACCTATTTAACCCATTCCCCCACCCACCTCCCTTCTGGTAACCATCAGTTTGTTCTCTAGAGTTAAGAATCTATTTCTTGGTTTATCTCCCTCTTTTTCCCCCTTTGTTCATTTGTTTTGTTTCTTAAATTCCACATATGTGTGAAATCATAGGGTATTTGTCTTTCTCTGGCTGACTTATTTCTCTTAGTATAATACTCTCTAGCTTCATCCATGGAGTTGCAAGATTTCATTCATTTTATGGCTGAATAATATTCCATTGTATATATAAACCACATCTTTACCCATTCATCAGTTGATGGACTCCATAATTTAGCTATTGTAGATAATGTTGCTATAAACATCGGGATGCGTGTATCCCTTTGAATTAGTGTTTTTATATTTTTGGGGTAAATACCCAGTAGTGCAATTGTGGGATCATAAGGTAGCTTTATTTTTAACTTTTTGAGGAACCTCCACACTATTTTCCAGAATGGCTGCACCAGTTTACATTCCCACCAACAGTGCAAGAGGGTTTCCCTTTCTCCGCATACTCACCAATACCTGTTGTTTCTTGTGTTGCTGATTTTAGCCATTCTGACAGGTGTGAGGTGACATCTCACTGTAGTTGTCATTTGTATTTCCCTGATGGTAAGTGATGTTTCATATGTCTGTTGACCATCTGTATGCCTTCTTTTGAAAAATGTCTATTCATGTCTTCTGCCCATTTTTAAAATGAATTATTTGATTTTTAGGTGTTGAGTTTGATAAGTTCTTTATGTATTTTGGATATTAGCTCTTTACTGTATCTGTCATTTGCAAATATTTTCTCCTATTCTATAGGTTGAGTTTTAGTTTTGTTGATTGTTTCCTTCACTGTGGAGAAGTTTTTTATTTTGATGAAGTCCCAATAGGTTATTTTTGCCTTTGTTTCCCTTGTCTCTGGATATATATCTAGAAGGAAGATGTAAACAGCCAATGTCAAAGAGTGTTGTATTCTCCCCTAGGATTTTTATGGTTTCAAGTCTCACATTTAGGACTTTAATCCATTTTGAATTTACTTTTGTGTATGGTATAAGAAAGTGGTCCATTTTCATTCTTTTACATGTTGCTGTCCCGTTTTCACAATACCGTTTGTTGAAGAGACTGTCTTTTTCCATTGGATATTCTTTTCTGCTTTGTCAAAGATTGATTGACCATATAGTGTGGATTCATTTCTGGGTTTTCTATTCTGTTCCATTGTTCTATGTGTCCATTTTTGTTTTAGTACCATACTATGAAACCAGGAGCTGGTTCTTTGAAAAAATATTAATAAAATTGATAAACTTCTAGCCAGACATATCAAAAAGAAAAGAAAAAGGACTCAAATAAATAAGATCACAATGAGAAAGGAGAAATAATAACCAACACCACAAAAATACAAACAATTATAAGAGAGTATTATGAAAAACTATATGCCAATAAATTGGTCAACCTGGAAGAAATGTATAAATTCCTACAAACCTATAAACTACCAAAAATAAAACATGAAGAAATAGAAAACTTGAACAGACCAAAAACCAAAAAAGAAATTGCATCAGTAATCAAAAAACTTCCAACAAACAAAAGTCCAAGGCAGATGGCTTCATAGACAAATTCTACCAAACATTTAAAGAAAAGTTAATACCAAGGGCACCTGGTGGCTCATTTTGTTCAACATCTGACTCTTGATTTTGGCTCAAGTCAGGATCCCAGCTTCGTGGGATTGAGCCCCATGTTCTCTCTCTCTCTCTCTGTCCCTCCCAGCCCCCTATTCACGCACACACACATGCATTCACTCTCTCTCTCTAAAAAATTAATTAATTAATTAATTAGTTAAAGAAGAGTTAATACCTATTCTTCTCAAACTATTCCGAAAAACAGAAAAGGAAGGGAAAATTCCAAATACATTCTATGAGGCCAGCATTACCCTGCTACCAAAAACAGATAAAGACTCCACTAAAAAAGAGAACTACAGACCAATATCCCTGATGAACACAGATGCAAAAATTCTCAATAAAATACTAGTAAACTGAATCCAATAATATATCCAAAACAAATCATTCACCATGATCAAGTGGGATTTATTCTTGGGTTGCAAGTATGGTTCAATACTGGCAAATCAATCAAAGTGATAGAACACATTAATAAAAGAAAGGATAAGAACCATATGATTATTTCAATAGATGCAGAAAAAGCATTTGACAAAGTACAAATTCCATTCATGATAAAAACCCTCAAAAAAGCAGGTTTAGAAGGAACATAGCTCAACATAACAAAGGCCATACATGAAAAATCCACACCTAAATGTCATCCTCAACGGAAAGAAACTGAGAGGTTCTCTTTATAGTCAGAAACAAGGTAAGGATGTTCACTCTTACCACTGTTATTTAACAGAATAAATTTTTTAAAAAAGGAAAGTTGGACGTCTTGTTTAATGAGGCTAGGAAAATTATTTCAAAACCAACAAGGACAGTATAGTAAAAGAACAGACAAGTTACAAAAAAAAACTATCAAATTCCATTTTTGTCCATGAAGAATTAACTGCTGTACGAAATTCTCTCCTTACAAAATTACAAAACCAGCCAAAAGATATGAGGACAGAACAGGACAGTAATTTCCAAGAAAAGGGAAAAATGAGGTGAGCCCCATGACGGACCAAATGTACTTCCTAGAGATAGTTTCCAGGCTGCAGCATAGAGAATGGAGACCCAGAGCCCAGTGGTCTTCCTGGGTCGAGGAGACAGAAACTAGCATTCAGCAAATCAAGGAGTCTAGAACTGTGGGACAGGGCACTTGAGAGGAAAGGTCTGCACAGAGAAATAGTTCTGCAGGTCTGCAGGGGAATCCCTTTGAGACTTCTGCTAAGTACTCCTCTGTGTATACAAGAGCCCATGTTAGAACTACCAGAAAGCAGAACAATTTCCTGGGCTTTACAGAAGATCATGAGTAGTTGTGCTGCCACTAACCATCCTGGAGAGACTTCATAAGGATGGACATTAGACAAAATTTTCATGCATTAAGTGTCTTGCCTTAATAGCGAGACTAATTGAATAGTGGCGGGGGTGGGGGCTGGAACATGGCTGCTCTGGACTAGCACTATCTAAACATAAAGGAGACCCTTGAAAACTCATACAGATCCCAGGGAATTTAACTGCATGCCAGAACAAAGCCAAATGTTCTTTAAAATGTCCGGCATGAGTGAGATAATCTCAACTATAATAAAAAATTACCAGAAGCAAAGAAGCAGGGTAATATGATCCGTAACCGAGATTAAAATCAATCAATAAAAGACTCAGAAACACGAGAGGTGTCGGAATTAGTAGAAAAAGACATTCAATATCCTGTCAGTATAAATCCACTCCACATGATCACGAAGGTAGTAGAAAATATGAAGACAATGGGGGGGTGGGCGGAATCTAGGAAAAAGATAAAAATGAAACTTCTGAAGTTGAAAACTAAAAAGTCTGAAATTAGACATTGCCGCAGGTCAGACACCACAAAAGGAAAGATATGTGAACTAAAAGGCAAAGCAATAAAAATCTAAAAACAAAATGAAGAAACAAAACAAAAATCTTCAGTGACCTGTGAAATGATATCAAGCAGTCAAACATGGTACCGAGTGAAAACTGGAAGGAGGAACAGAAGTGACAAGAAAAGAAATTCAAGAAATAATAGCTGAAATTTTTCCAAATTTGATGAAAACTATAAATCCACAGATCAAAAAACTCAGCAAGCCCAAAGCAGAGTAAATATCCATAAAATCATACTAATCATTGCTCATATTATGGTAAAAAAGAAACTTAAAAGCAGCCAAAGAAGAATATATTATGTACACAGAAACAAATATAGGAATGACTGCAGTGTTCTCATGGAAACTGAAAACGCAATGCAACTTTAAATTGCTGAAAACAAAAATATGTCAGTGTAGAAGTGCATGTCCAGAGGAATTAAATTTCAAAAATGAAAGTGAACTTCCTTCCTGCTTCTAATCTGGAAATGAGCTAGGAGTGGGATTCTGTGCCTCAGGCCCCAGGCATGAGATAGGGGAAGCCAGTAGCAGTCATCACCATGTTTTGCCTTGTGCCCAATGGAGGTGGACAGGGTGCCATCACTGTGAGGCATGGCATGGCAGGATGGGGCTCCGATTTCTGGGGACCCTCTGCTCTATAAGCCCTGTCGGGTCCACTGTGAAATGGGAAGCCCATGCTTGTCTTTAGGCCAAGAGGCAGGGATGGATGTGACCCCCGCAGGCCAGGGGCTATGTTGGGGGAGAGAAAGAAGGGTAATTAAAGGGGAAATTTAAGGCAGAAGGGAGTGCAGATGGCAGATTGCCACCACCTACAGCTTCAGTGCTGGGTGAGTCTGCTGTTGTTCATTTGATATTTCTATTAAATTGATTTCATAATGTAAAAAAGAAAAAATATCCCAGATTCAGATGACTTTCATGGTGAATTCTACTAATTTTAGGGAAGAAATAATAATTCCATAAGAAGTCTTCCCAAATATAGATGAAGAGAGAATGCTCCCCACTCTTTTTACAAGGTTGGTAATAACTAGATAGCAAAACAAAACAGAGTAAAAGTGGAGGGGGGAAAGGGAAGCAATAGACATTCTTCTTCATAGATTTAGTCTTAAAAAATAGTAACAAAATTTTAGCAAATCTAATCCAAGAAAAATCAATAAAAAACAATAATACATCATGGTTAAGTTGGCTTTATCCCAGAAATGAAAAATTTGTTTCCACATTAGAAAATCAATCAATGTAATCCACAAAATTAATAAACTGAAAGACAAATTTTTTTCATTATCTCCATAGATATAGAAAATATGTTGGCAAATTTAATAGACCCTTACAGTAAAACCTCAAAACAGATGAAAAATGAAAGGGAACTTCCTCAACCTTATAAAAAGCATCTATAAAAAATTGATAACTAATGTCATACTTAGTGGTAAAAGGCTGAGTGTTTTCTCCTAGGTTCACAAATACAGCAAGATGTCTGCTCTCACCACTCCTGTTTTATATTATACTAGAGGTCCTACACACTTCACAAAGGTAATGAAAAGAAAGAAAAAGTAAATATTGAAAAGGAATAAGTAAAACTGTACTTGTAATCCCCATGATTATATAAGTAGAAAATTTTTATGAATTTACAAAAAAACTTAGTATCTTAACGAGTTTATGAAGTTTCCAAGATGTAAGATCAATATATAATAATCAATTATATGTTCACATACTAGCACAAATAACTGAAAATTGAAATAAAATACCAGTACAATTTATAATAGCATGAAAAATAAAAACATGAAGAAAGAGAAATTTAAGAAAAATTGCCACATCTGAACTTTGAAATCTGTAAAAGAGAAAGAACATTTAAACAAATACCTTGTTTATTAATCAGAAGAGTCAATACTGTCAGCATGTCAAAATTTCTCATATTAATGTATGGATTCAATATGATACCAATCAAAATCCCAACAGACCCTTTTTGTGGAAAAAGCTAATATTAATTTTATATGGAAGTGTAAAAGGCCCACAATACCCACGATAATCTTATAAAACAACGAAGCTGAAGGATTTATACTCCCTACTTTAAGACATACTATCAAGCTACAGACATCAAAACAGTGCAGGATTAATTATGGAATGAATAAGTCAGGGGAGTAGAAGGTATAGCATAGGGAACTTAGTCAATTACATTGTAATAGCTTGTATGGTGACAGGGGGTAGCTACACTAACAGTGAGCATTGCATAACATATAGGGAGGTTGAATCACTATGCTGTACACCTGAAACTAAAGCAACATTGTGGGATGCCTGGGGGGCTCAGTGGGCTGGGCATCTGCCTTCTGCTCAAGTCATAATCCCCGGGGTACTGGGATTGCATCTTGCATCAGGCTCCCTGCTCAGCAGAGAGCCTGCTTCTCCCTCTGTCTGCCACTCCCCCTGCTTGTGCTCTCTCTCCCAGAGAAATAAATAAATAAAATCTTTAAAAAATTTAAAAAAAAATAAAGCAACATTGTATGTCAACTATACTAAAATTAAAAAAAAATTTAAACAGTGCAGGATTGACATAAGGATGTCTATATGAATCAATAGGAAAGAATAGAGTCCAGAAATAGACCCACATATATATTGTTATTCTTAAACAAGATTATCAGGATGATTCAAAGGGGGAAAGGATAATCTTTTAAATAAAAGAAACTGAAACGATTAAATATTTTATAGGAAAATAATGAACCTTAACTTTTACCTCATATTAAATACAAAAATTCATTCAACACGCATCATATACTTAAATGGAAAACTAAAAACTATAAATCTTTTATAAGTCAAAATAGAAGAGAAATTATTAGATTTTGTGTTAAACTAAGATTTCTTAAATAAGACAGTAAAGACCACAAACCATAGATAAATATTAAAAAATTAGAGTATATTAAAATTAAAAGCAAAACTTTGGCTCTTTCAAGATATTGTACAGAAAATTGAAAGGCAAGCCACAGAGTGGGAAAGTATGTATTTAATTTTTTTACCCAGGATGTAAAATTAACTCTTCATTCCACTTGAAAGAAGATATGCAAATGACCAAAAAGCACATAAATATTCTCATTATCATTAGTCATCAGGGAAATGCAAATTGGAAAGTACAATGAGATACAAAAAAAAAAAATAGCACATTTATAAATAGCACATCATGATATGATCTGGATTAGCCCAGGTAAGCAAGGATGGTTTATCATTAGAAAATGCTCAAAATAACAGGGAAACCTTAGTAGATGAAGAAAAAAAAAAGTTGTGAATTCCTGTATACAATAAAAACAAAATATGAATGACTAGGAAATGGGGAGTGAGGGGTGGAATTCTTTAACTTAATAAAGGTCAGTTGCAAAAAATTTTTATCAAACGTGCTTAACTGGCAAACAAAAATAATAACCTTGAGACTCTATCTCCTTTAAGACAAGGAGCCAGATGAATTTGATGACTACCTTTCATAAAAGGAGCTAGATGAGCTTTCTCATGATTGACAAAACAAGGAGCTAGTTGAGGATGTTTGCTCTCTTTGCTTTTGTTCAGCATAGTAATGTTTAGGTCCTTGCCCATGCAATTGGGAAAGAAAACTGATGAGGCATGAAAGAAAAGACCAAAAAAAAAAATCATGTTTTGAAAGATATGTGAGCATCTTCGTAGAAACCCCAACAGAATGAGGAGACAAACTAATACAACTTGTAAAACCTATAATCTATAAAAATCCTTTTTTGTGTTGGTGGGACAGTGGGGGAAGCATTCAGGGAAGAAATTCTGGAAGAAGCTGGAATTCTGCTAAACAAGGGGGAGCAAGGACTCATCTCCTGTTAGGTTCGGGTTCCCTCTGAAGGATTTTGAGGAGAGTCTAAGGGAAGCTAAGATCAGCGCTGGATTGGCTGCTGTTTTTAAGGAGGAATTCAAAGATACAGGCATTAACTACGGATTTGGTGCTTTCTTAAGGTAAAGGTGGCTAAGCAATTGGGTATTTCCTGTAGTTAATGAAACAAGTAAAGCAGATCTGGGGCATCATGGGAGAGAACAATAATCACTCAAAGTGGATTCTTTGTGGCATTTTACAACTACAGCATGACCTTGGGAGATAAAATGTTGTTAACTTTGCAGCTGACTTTATCTGTGTCTGTCCTCCCATACTGATTAATGGCTGGGCTGCTTCTTGCTTTTTCATTTAAAGCCGATTTTCACTCTTCAGTCCTGCACACTTTTTGACTCTTTCACAAATGAGGGAGACCTTAGCAAGGTGACCAGATAGACCACTTTACAAATTCAGTTGTTTTCTTATTTCCATCAAAAACAAGGAGAAATGTAATTTAAGAAGTAAAATATAAGTTGAATATCAAGAAAAAGGGAGGCTACACAAAAAATGTTAAAATGCCATTTAAATAACATAGAAAATCATGTAAATAAATTTTATTAAAAATATCTTATACTTGATTGGGATAACTCAATATCATAAAGATACCAATTCTCATTGACCCCCCACAAAATTAATCCTCGAATTCAAATTCATTCACACAGATTGAGGGGGAAGTTTAATACTAACTTTAAAATTCAAATGACAAAATATCGATAAGTGTCTAAGGTAATCTTTTTAAAAGTAAACATAAAAGTGAACTGAAGAGAAGCACCCTCCTATGGTATAAAACCTACGACAAAATCACATCAATAAAATAATGTGGCATAGGAAAATGAATAACCTAGAGGTCATGAAACAGCATAAAGAATCCAGATACAGACTTATCTATTCAGGGAAACTTGGTAGATGAAAGAGATGGCCTTACAAGTGACTGGGGAAAGAGTGGATTATTTCATAATAGTTGCAGGGGGAAATGATTCATTATATAGAGAAAAGTCAAATTGGATCCCCATGTCATAGCCTACGCAGATAAAAGTCCCACATCAATCAAACACTTAGACATTAAGTTATAAAGTTAACTGAAGAAATGTAGAATTCCCTTGTCTTCTCAAAATAAGTAAGAATTTACCTTTCAATGGGGCAAAAGGTGGATATTTGAGTCTGTCAGAATTAAGGATTGTTCTTCATAAACCGTAAAGTAAACAGATGGTGGAAGTTATTTATTTCATTGAGAATTTTTTAAAATTATAAATTAATTTACTAATATAAATATATTTACATTGTATATCAAATATTATGATAATATAAATAGTATAAGACAATAAAGAATCTGCAATAAAATAATATTTAGAAATATAGTTATTTGCATTTCCAATTGTCAAATGTCTAGGATATATTTGCACATTCCAAAATACCTGAAGATTTTTCTTCATGAATGGAGAGGTGCTTATTATTCATAGGTCACACAAATCATCTTGTATTTGGCAGTCTGTTGAAAAAGTGTAGGTTTCATTAAATAAAAGATAGACATCTATCCAAAATCATGAGACCAAAACAAAGTCATAGGAAATTGAAGAGTGTAATTTGAGATGCCAAAATATGAAAACCCTTCTGCCATTTTTAGATTAAATTGATAAGCTGAAAGGAGTAATAAATACTCTAGATGGTATTGATCAAGATTTCCTAACATCTTACTGTTACTTTGACCAATATCAGTGTTACAATTGAGAAACTCCTATAGTTGTATTTCCTATTTTCTTCCATTCTTAGAAGCTATTGACCCCATCAATATTGAAGAATACTATAATGCAAGTATAGAAATCATAAGCTGGGTATTGATGGAACAGTATGAGAGCTTGACCTTAGTCAGCTTTGCAGGAGAAGAGTGTGTTTTTTCATTAATTTCTGTTTCATACTAGACAATTATTACAATTCTTTCATAGAAGGAAAAAGCAAAGCAAATGTTTAAACATTTTGCAACTTTCAGCCTCATTGGGAAAGATGCTTTTATCTTTTGTCATGCTGTTCTTAGCTTAAAGCACCCTGTCTCTCCCAACAGAAATACTTGACAGCTGATATTTTCTTCTTTTACTTCTACTTCAACTGCTAATTGCATATTTACAATCTTTCAATCAAGAGGAAAAGAGAAACAGATTAGAAAAATTTTCTATCTGTCAACAGAACTATGTACTATAATGAAACATCTACTCATTAAATATAGAGAACTTCATGGCCTCAATAATAAGTGTTATAAAGGGCACAAAGGTATTATTAATTCTGAAGGAATGCAGGACTGTAAAAACAATAAGTCATTTTGACAGTTGCTCTGAAGACTATTACCAATGTTATGTTTACTTGACTAGCTCAATTTATAAAACAAGACCTACAAAAAAATCTACAGTTTAATCAATTGAGATGTGCTATTATAAACAACTGCTAATGGACTGAAGCTTTGCTTCTCTTAATGATTGAATTGTGACTGCATTTTTAAAAATTAGGGTAATTACTAGTGTGGGCAGTTTTGTGCATTTTTAAAAGAAGCTTAAACTCAATGAAATAAAACTGTAGAACAGATTTAATGAAAACATAAATGTGTCTTTTTTGAAGTTAAATTAAGCTAAAGATGCAAGTCTCTTTAAATACAGTATGTGATTACCTTTTCAGGGAGAATTCACAAAGGTATTTGTTTATCATGCAAATTAAGAAACAATACTGGATTTAAATCTCCAGCTATAGTCATTGATTAAATTTCTCTGTATAGCTCATGAAAATTCAATTCAGAATCCTAAAAAAAAATACTATTTTATCTTTGATTGGATTTTATTTAGTTAAAATAAAAATAAGTGAAGAATTTCATCATCTAAATAATCTAAGAGATTAGATGATAAATAGTTTAGGGAGACATACTGCTTTTAAATTTTCTATTTGGTTTTGACTAACCCATGTGTAAAGTAGGTTTCAGTGGTATCATTAAGCTTTTAAAAATATAAATTATCCCTACTTGCATTCATTTCATATATATATGATTAAGCCATTCTTTTGTATGGACTTTTGTAAGCATTAAAGGATAAGGACTGCACTGAAAAATTTATAGTTGATTTATGGCCTTATGAATTGACATGAAATATTTCATAACATTTTATATGTTTGTATTCATTTGTAGATGCGTGTGGGCATGTGTGGGTCTGTATGTATGAGTAGTTTGTGTATGTGAGCATGTGTCTGAATGGGTGTGTGTATTTGTGAATTCATGTGAAAATGTGTTTGAGAGTGTATGTTTTGTACATATGTGTCTGTACAATGAGTAAGTGTGCATGCATAAATCACATCCAAATTTAGAATTATGGCAACAGTAGCAAAACAGTAACAATTAAGAAAGAAAAAAATTTGATGATTTTGCAGATGTGATATTACCAGACACTTGCTTTTTTCCTACTTTAAGGTAAAATCAATAGCCAATAAAAAAAGAAGACAAGGAAAAAGAAGACAAAAAAACTTTGGTAGATGATGTTTTAACAGGTGTATGCATATGTCCAAACTCCTCAAATCGTACACATTAAATTTGTACAGTTTTTGTACATCCATTATACCTTGATACAGATGTTGAAATAATAACCAATCAAAAAAGTTAAGGGAGAGGGTGGGTAGGATTCTGGAAAGATAGCAAAAGTGCATAAAAGAGCATAGTTTTTTTGGATCTTTGTGAGTTTATACATACATGCACACACCACAAACACACATATACAAGCATACACATACACAAAGTTAATGAATAGCAAATTAAAAATCCTTGGACAATATTTTAAAGTAAATTAAATCTCCAAATTTCCAGGAATCTCCAAAAATCCAAACTATAAAAGACTGGAGACAAACCATCAGCAGTCACAGACCTGCTTGGTATAGCTTCTGTACTGAAGAAAGCAGAAAGTGACAATGATCTGAGAACCAGAGAACTCTGAAGAGACAAAAAGTATTCACTGGAACATGCAGCAGGCCCATTAGAGAACAGCCGGAATTGGAAAGAGTTTTGCCTATTGGATATGTTTAAGGAGTCTGCAGTGAGAGCTGAAGGGGTGCAAACAGCCAAGTCTACATGAACTCTGGAAACAGCCCAGCAATGCTCTCTTCTAGGTCAAAGACACAAACAGAGGAGAAATGGCTGGGAGTAGAGCCAAAATTGAACAGGATGGAGGAAAACAGAGATAAAATTAAAAGTCCAGATGTAAGTGGGGAAAGGAGACACAGCTAAGAAATCTCAGAAATCAAGCAGCCATATTTTTTCTAACATTATACTTAAAGGTAAACCAAGGAGTTTTGCAAAGTTAAAAAAGCTAACTGGAGAACAGATAAATATCCTATGTGGAAGAATTCCAAATATTTTGAGTACATGCACCACCCCCAAGGAGATAGAACATAATTCCTAGCTCCCTAACTGTGGGCTGAATACAGTGACTTCCTTCTAATCAGTAAAGGACAGAAAACAGTACCTTTACAGTAGAGAAACTGGATCAACACTATCTCAGCCAGGTGATTAAGGTCAACAGCATCAATGATAAGTCTTGATGATACATTTACCCTTCAAATGATGTGATGAGAATGGTGCTTTACATCTACAAACTTCCTCTCAAAATCTACAACCCAATCTAAATAAGAGAAACACACAAGACAAATTTCAATTGTACAAAATGCCAGGCTTGTATTCCTCAAAACTGTCAAGGTCATCAAACACAAAGAAAGTCTGAGAAACTGTCAACAGCTAAAGGGAGCCTAATGTGATCTGACAACTAAATGTGATGTGGTATCCTGGGTGGGATCCTAGAACAGTAAAATTACACTAGGTAAAAAATAAAAGAGATCTGGATAAAGTATGGACTTTAGTTAATAGTAGTGTATCAATATTGTTTCAGTAATTATGATATATATACCATTCCAAATTAAAATGTTCATATAGGAAAAACTATTGGAGAGTATATAAGAATTCTCTGTATTACCTTCGTAAATTTTCTGCCAAGCTAAATAGATTCTGAAACAAAACATTTATCTTTTTTAAAACTTATCTGAACCAAAACTCGTTTGAAAATTTCACGAAAACTAAATTTAAATATCAGTGAGCCTGAGCTGTAAAACATATGCTAACAAATTTGAAAGAATAGAAATCATATGATGTCTGCTCTCAGACTGCAATAGAATTAAACTAGAAATCAATAACAGACACATGGCTGGAAAATCACCAAATACTTGGAGATCATGCAACACACTTTCAAATAACACATGAGACAAAAAGAAATTTAAAAATATTTTTAACTAAATGAAAATGAAAACACAACTTATCGAAATTTGTGGGATGCAGTGAAAGTCGGGCTTAGAGGGAAATTTTTAGCATTAGAAGTATATATTAAACAAGGAAAATATCTAAAACCAATAATCTAAACTTTTTGGGAAACTAGAAAAAGAAGAACAAACTAAATACAAGGTAAGCAGAAGAGAAAAAGAAGAAACAAAAATTAGTTAAAATTAAAAATAGAAAATAAATGAAATCAAAATCTGGTTTTTTGAAAAGATCAATAAAATCAATAAGTCTCTAGCCAGGTTACCTAAGAGAAAAAGAGAAAGGAAACAAATTACTAAAATCAAAAATGAAAGAGGGGACATCATTACAGATATAGAAATTAGAAGGATAATAAAAGAATACTATGAACAATTCTGTAGGCACATATTTGATGATCTAGAAGAAACGGAACAATTTCTTAAAAGACACGACCTGCCGAACTCACACAAGAAGAAATACATGATCTGCGTAGGCCTATATCTATTAAAGAAATTGAATCAATAATTACTTACCTTCCAAAACAAAAAACACCAGACCCAAATGAATTCACTGGTGAATTTACAATAAAGCTTTAGCAATCAAATGGCATGGTGAAATCAAGGTGGTATCGGTGAAAGAATAAACAAATAGATCAATAGAACACAATCAAGGGCCTAGAAATAGATCTATATAAATACAGTCAAGTAGGGGCACCTAGGTGGCTCAGTCCATTGTGCTCTAGATTTGGGCTCAGGTCATAATCTCAGGGTCATGGGATTGAGACCTGTGTCAGGATCTGCACTCAGCAGGGATTCTGCTGGAGATTCTCTCTCTTCCTCTCCCTCTGCCCCCCCACCAAATAAACAAATAAATAAATCTTTAAAATATATATAGTCAATTGATCTTTCACAAAGGAGCAAAGGCAATACAATAGAACAAAGATAGTCTTTTCAACAAATGGTGCTGGAACAATTGGATTTTCACATGCAAAAAAAAAAAAAGACTCTATAAACAGAGCTTATAACCATCACAAAAACTAACTCAAAGTGGATCACAAATCTAAATGTAAAATGCAAAACTATAACTGCTAGAAGATAATAGGAAAAAATCTAGATGATCTTGTATTTGATGATGATTTTTTAGATATACTACCAAGGGCACCATCCATGAAAGTAATAAATAATAAGCTGGACTTCATTAAAATGAAAACTTTCTGCTCTACAAAAGACACTGTCAAGAAAATGACAAAGAAAATCTCCACAGATTAGGAGAAAATATTTTCAAAATATATCTCATGAAAAACTGTTATCCAAAATATACAAAGAACCCTTAAAACTCAACAATAAGAAAACAAACAACACAGTTTTATAAAGGACAAAAGACTTTAACAAACTCATTACCAAAGAAGATATACAGATGAAAATAAGCATGTGAAAAGATGCTCCACTTCATGTTGTAAGAGAAATGCAAATCAAAATAATGAGACACCAGAACACTATTAGAATGGGCCAGAACCAGAGCACTGCCAACATCAAATGTGGTGAGAAGTGAAGCAACAGGAACTCCTCCTATTCATTGCTGGTGGAAATGAATGCAAGTGGTATAGCACTTCAGAAGACAGTATGGTTATTTCCTACAAGACTAAACTATTCTTATCCTATATTCCAGCAATTATTTACCCAAAGGAGTTGAAAACTGCATTCACACAAAACCCTGCACATGAATGTTTATACAACTTTATTCACAATTCCCAAAACTTTGAAAGCAAGATACCATTCAGTGGGTAACTAGATAAATAAACTTGGTACATCCAGACAGTGGCATATTACTTAGCGCTAGAAATAAATGAGCTATCAAGCCATGTAAAGACATGGAGGAGATTTAAATGCATATTACTAAATGAAAGAAGCTAGTCTGGAGAGATTACATGAAAAGGCAAAACTATGGAAACAGTAAAAGATCAGTGATTACCAGGAGTTAGGGGAAGGAGAGATGAATAGGCAGAGCACAGAGGATTTTTAAGGCAGTGTAACTACTCTAGATACTATAATGGTGGATTCATGTCACTATATATTTGTCCAAACTCACAGAATGTACAACTTCAATGTAAACTATGGACTTTGAGTGAAAATGACACGTCAGTGTAGATCCATCACTTGTAACAACTGTACCACTCTGGTAAGAGATGTTAGAATGGAGGAGGTTACACATATGTGGGTGCAGAGAGCGTATGAGAATGTCTGTATCTTCTCTCAATTTTGCTATAAACCTAAAATTGTAAAAAAATAAAGTCTGTTAAGAAATATCAATGAACAACAGAAATGTTTGAGGTCAAATTCTACACAAAATTAATATTAGAGAAAAAAAATAAGGAACAGGAGTACATACCAACTGGCATTCCAAAAAAAAAAAAAATAGGCTAGAAAATAAAAATAAACATAGTAACTTACTATTTTAAAAAGAGTTAAATGACTATAAGAAAATTATACATGGCATGAAATAAAATATGAATCAGAATTAGAAATTAGGTGAGAAAAACTTTAAAAGAATTCAAAATGGAAGAAAAAAATATCACTTCAAAAATTAAGGCTAAATTAGAAAGAACACAAGGGAAATAAAAACAGTAGATAGGGATGCTTGGGTGGTTCAGTCAGTTAAGCGTCTGCTTTTGGCTCAGGTCATGATCCCAGGGTCCTGGGATTGAGTCCCGCATTGGGCTCCTTGCTCGGCAGCGAGCCTGCTTCTCCCTTTGCCAGTTGCTCCCCTTTCTTGTGCTCTCTCTCTCCCTCTGAGACAAATAAATAAAATCTTTAAAAAATAATAATAAAAATAAACAGAGTAGATAATAAGTAAAATGGAGACAAAAAGAAAAATAAATTTTAGATAAAAAATAAAGCAATATAAAACTGTGGGAGAGGGAAAACCCCGTTTTTCTTCTAGCCCCCTGGATTCCCTGGCTGGGGAACCACTAATTAGACTGACAAAAGACAGATTTAACAAGAGAAACACAGAAGTTTATTAACATGTGCTTTGTGCATCCACATGGGAGAACCCACTGATGAGTAACTCAAAAGGGTGGTTAGAACTTGGGGCTGATATAGCATGTGAACAAAGAACAATAAATTTTGTAGAGATGTGACAAGATAAAGGAAAAGGGTTTTAGGCTTCCAAAGGCAGCAAACTGTGGGAAGGCAAAATACAGGGGAAACTAGTGGAGGAAGGTTGGTTTGTGCAGGTTCTTCTTGGTGCCAACTTTCCATTTTCTTTGTGGCCATAAAACTTCCTCAGGAGAAGAGATTTATGACAGCCTTAATTTCTTAGAAGTTTCTGCTTTTAGTCAGATAAGGGAAGCTCTGGGAAAACTTTTTTTCTACTACGTGTGTTGATTTTCATTTTCCTCCAGCTCAAAATAATCATTATGCCAAAACGGTGTATTTTGGAGTGGTATATTCTGGTCCCCTACAACACATGAAAGGATTGTAGAGAAAGTGACAAATATTGATAATAGGCCAGAAAAGAAACCTAACTTATTGATAATAGAAAACACTGAAGAAAAAAAAAAGAATAAATATTGCAAGTTAAAAGCTAAGCAATCTTTCTTGAAATCAAAAAAAAAAAAAAAAAACTGGAACTACATAATGAAAGAGCACAGCACACACATGACAATATTGGGCAGCATGAGGAACACCAACCCAGTTACCAAAAAATTACTGGACTTAAAAAACAGTGAAAAAAAACCTTTGGGCAACTAAGCAGAAAGAGCAAAGTGCTGATTAAGAAAATTACGTTATCATCACCTTGTTCAACAGTAATACTTTTCCATCTGAGGAAAATATTTAAAATACTCAATGAAAGAAAATATGAGCCAAGAATTTTAAGAATACCCTCAAAGTTTCAATTTTCAACCCAGAAAAATTGAACTGTTACCAACATGCAGGGATTCAGATAATATTGCCCCTATGATCTCTTCTGAAAGAGTCAACTATAGAAAAACTTTAGAAACCAAAGTGAGTAAAGACATGTTCACATAAGAATCAATGGTGAGTATTAACTATACAGTTGCTGGTATATTTAGGATAAATGAGATTTTAAAGAACATAGTGTGTAATAGCTCTATGATCTTAAAAATTATGCACAGTATAAACATAAAAATATAAGAGAGTTGGGAAGATCTATTTTCAGACCATTTTAATGTAGAATATTACTGTTGTTATTCTATGTGTTGTGATTTAATGTGATATAAAACATGAGCAATTATCATACCCTGTGTCCTTAAGAACCAGAATTTTTGGTATACAGGAAAGGTAGAAAATAATGCGATAGAGGATGTTAAGTAAAAACTGGGAAGTCCTGACTGTGAACTGTGAATAGCAGGTTGAATGTCCTAACCCTGATCATTGAAAAGGTTTAAAAACAGTGACCAACTTATTCGACCAAATAGCAGTGAGCATCTCTATACCAAATTTTGTAACAATAAAATATCAGAGACTGTTAGAGTTACATTAAAAAAAAACAAAAACCTTAGAACCCAACATCAGGAAACTCAGTTTGCTCAAAAATAGGAGGAAAAGGTTGAGTCTTGATAAGAACAATAACTCTAATTGATTAAAAGCTAAAAATGTGTTTAAATCCATAAACTCATAGCAATTCTAAAAAAATATTAAATGATTATGTCCAAAGGATAACAAACAATAAATTACCTTGAAAATTGGTAGATAGAGGGAAATTGCCAAGTATTTTTACTTCATTTCCTATACGAACTGTCATTAGAAGTATCATCTTATAAAATTATTCTAATTAGTAAATGAAAATAGAGGGATAAAATTAGAATATCACAAATGTGCAATCTCAAGCAAATTATTAGATCCAGGTATTTAGCAGCAATGACAGATGATATTGCAAAAAGAGAGACAATCAGACATCAAATGCTTCCTGATGAAAAAGCACAAAATTACTGATAATCTTGCCAAAGTAACCAACCTGAGTGTGATCAAGCCTTGAGGTCCAGCTGCCAATTTTCAGCAAATAGAAAAGAAGAGCATGATGAGCTAGACCATAGGTTGTCCTTAGGACTCACCAGACTAAAAAAATTCCACAGGTCCCATGTCCTGACTTCTTCAGCAGAAAAAAATTTGGGGGCGGAAATCAAGGATAGAAGGAGAACCTGATGATTAATAAAGCTTACTATAGCATGTCAAATAAGAGGAGGTGGTCAAGATTAAACCATAATGTCTAGAGACACACACTTGGGTGCCAAATCTACCCAGAATTGGTTATTATAAAGTCAGGATAATAGTTAATATGCTGGAAAGAGAGGCAGTAACGTGTGATGTGATGTGTTCCATGGAGAGCTTCTTTGGTATGTGAAAAGTACTATTTTTCTTTAAAGCTGAATGGTTCATTAGCTATACATTTGTTTTATGTGGTTCTCCTTACCTCTATTTTATCTTACAATAAAAGCATTTTAAAAAATTCCAGATCTGGCTAACGTGCAGTAAGCACACTCCACCCTATCTCTCCTACTGATTATAAAACCCGAAAGAGAATATATAAAAGAACTATCTGAAGGCTCTGAAAAGCAAATAGCAGGCAGACTAAGAAGAGAAATTAAACCTCAAAGAAAAATCTATAAGGTGATGAGTTTTTGTTTTGTTTTTTAATTCTTCCCATTTTTCTTGCCTCGGACTCTAGGGCAACCTGGAACCCAGTCTTGGAACTGGGTAGTGAGCAGCAACAGAAAAACTGTAAGGAAAATGTCTCTTTTTCTGGCCAGAGACTCATGAAGGAAGGTCATGAGGAAGAGAGTGTAATAGTAGATCACACTTGTTTTGCACTTGTTTTACCCAACCAGACCTGCTTGGGGCAAGCCCCAGTCATGAGGCTAGACACCTCTTGCGGTGGCAGTAGAAGCAACAGCTCTGCAGGCACCCAACCCTTAGAGAAAACTTAATCTTTCATTTTAATAGAATAACTCCCTGTACTCCAAATAGTGCAAGGGGGAAATGCGATTTTTTTTCTCTTTTTTTCATATTGATTTGTCCCAAACAGATCCCTCCTGAAAATTGTGTGATGGTGCAGGGAGGCTAAAACCAATCAATCTAACCAGGCACCAGGAAAAGGAGGCCCTTAGAGCCAGAGAGTGTGGGGGAAACCAGGCATAAAGGAAATTGGAGTAAAGTATCCTTTAAGTCTACGTATGAAGTCTTGGCTCTCCCCCAAGCTGTACATGTGCAGAACTAACCCAAATCAAAATAGCAAAGTCTTTGAAAACAAAATGACAGTGTAGACCATAGCCCAGGTTCCATACTGACCCATGGATGGCACATCAAACAGCATTTCAAAGGCTTTGAAAATTAAACTTGACATTAGAACCACAGCCCAGGAAAGGTGACTTGTGGTCTGAAAGTGACTTTATTGATTGCACATAAAACAAAGAGAGTTAACATTCTCCAAGGGATTTTAACAGGACCTAGACTCCCATAATATAATATACAAAATTCTCAGGATGTAATCCAAAATTACAAAGAACTACTGAAAGATTAACAACTCTGAAGGGAAAAGATAATCAACAGAACCCAAACCTGCAGTGAGTCAGATGTTGGATTTATCACACAGAGTTTAATATAGCTCTTTTATCCACACTGCATGAAGCAAGGGTGAACACTGATCAGGTCTAAAGAAACATTTAGGTCAGAATCTGTGAATAAGGTCCAAGGCAGCCTCAGAATTATTTTGTGATGAAATAGTGACAACAGCAAAAATGGCAGAGTCGGCAGCTCCAAAAACCTGTCCCTACACACAAAAATAGAAAAATCAAGCAAAAACTGTCAGAAGCAACTTTGTCAGAACTCCAGAAAACAGTCAAAGATTTATAGCCACCAAGTGAGTACTGAATCAAGAAAAAAAAGCAACTTAAAAAGGGTAGGAAAGTTCTGTGGCATTTTTATTTGTCCCTGCCCCACTCCCTCCTCAGTTCAGTGATAGTGTTGAAGATCACAGGCTGCATTACCAATGTGGAATCCCAGTCTCTGGTTCCAGAGGGAGCAGAGTGGTCCTTATCTGCAGAGAATTGTGTTTTTCTGTTTAATCTGTTTGGGGACCGCTGAAGGACTAATTCAAGGGCTTGTCTTTGTTTCACTTAACTGGGAACTCACACAGAGCAAAAAAGCAACAGGAATTCCCTAAAATATAGTTAAACAAAAATCTATAACTGCCAGGGGGAAAAGATAATTGTTGAGGCATACAATAGGTCAAAATCCTGTGAGGAAAAACTGTGAAGGAATTTACTTTGGAAAATCAAATGTATTAAAAAAATACTTGTGCATCCTGGAGAACTTAGAAGGCCATGCAAACACCCAGGGCAGGAAGCACATTCAGAAAAGACCTAAGAGGAATCTCAGCTTTTCCCTCTGGCTGATCTCTGGCTCAGTGAAAGCAGGAAGTGAAGGCTAAGACAGAGCTGCAAACAGGAGAGCTAAATGTTGAAGGCTTACTCCCAGCACAGAGCCAATCTGCAAAGACTAGAAGAAGATATTCTTTCTGTTTCTGTCTCCCTTTCTCTCTCCCTTTCTATACATAACAAAGAATATAGACTTCTAAAAAAGATTTTGAAGAAAAATTCCTGAAAAATCACCAGACAGCTACAGTTAAGCAAACAACAAAAATAAACTCTAAGGATGGTGAAGAATCTGATTCCAGATTTATCACATTATACTCAAAATGCCCAGATGCCAAGTAAAAATTATGGAGCATTAAACATACACACACACACACACAAGAAAGGATGGTCCTTTCATGGAAGAAATGAACAGAAATAGTCCCCTCGGAAACATATACATTGGACTTACTAAACAAAGACTTTAAATCAACTGTTTTATATACACCCAGGGGTTAAAGGAAACCAAGGACAGATAGCTAAGGAAACTGCAAGAACAATGTATGAACAAATAGAGAATGTCAATAAAGAAATAAAAATTATTTTTAAAAACAAATTCTGAAGTTGAAAGTACAGTAACTGAAATGCCAAATGCACTAGAAAGCTTCAAAGCGGGCTAGAGAAGGCAGAAGAAAAGTCAGCAGTCTTAAAGATAGATCAATGGAAATTATCCAACTTGAGGAGTACAAGGAAAAAGGAATAAAGATAAAGAAAACTTTTTTTTTTTAAAGATCTTATTTATTTATTTGACAGAGATAGAGACAGCCAGCGAGAGAGGGAACACAAGCAGGGGGAGTGGGAGGAAGAAGCAGGCTCATAGCGGAGGAGCCTGATGTGGGGGCTCGATCCCATAACACTGGGATCACGCCCTGAGCCGAAGGCAGACGCTTAACCGCTGTGCCACCCAGGCGCCCCAAGATAAAGAAAACTTAACAGAAATTAAGGGACCTCTGGAAAGGATCAAGTGTATGTATCAACATACACATCATAGGAATCCCAGATGGAAAGAAGAGAGAGAAAGAGAGAGGAAAGAATATTCAAAGAAATAGTGACTGAAAATGATTTAAATTAGATAAAAGTTATGAATCTTTTCTAAAAACTCAATGAACTAAAAAGATAAAGACAAAATTCATTTGTTATGGATTGAGTTGGTCAAAAAAGATGTTACAATTTAATGTGTCCAGAGACCTCTCCTCTCCCATACTTAGTCTCAAGTATGCTCCCACTATGGGATTAAAAGGATGGTGATCATCCATCTAAGAATTAACAAGTTTGAGACTCTTCAGAAGAAGTCTCATATTTATCCACTATTTTTGAGGTAATTTTAGATACTTAAAATCTGGTTATTGTAGGACCTCAAGTAGTTTGGAGACACCGACTTCCTCAAATAAGAGAAATTCTTTGCACATTCACATCCTTTTTTTTTTTAAAGATTTTATTTATTTATTTGACAGAGAGAGAGAGAGCCAGCAAGAGAGGGAACACAAGCAGGGGGAGTGGGAGAGGAATAAGCAGGCTCACAGCAGAGGAGCCTGATGTGGGGCTCCATCCCATAATGCCAGGATCATGCCCTGAGCCGAGGGCTTAACGACTGAGCCACCCAGGCGCCCCATGCACATTCACATCCTTGATGTCCATTTATCTTCAGTGAAGGGAAGAAGGTCATAAACAATGGGTTTTCTGTATTAATGTGCCATAAATCTCTGTGACCAGAAGTATATGGAAAAGATGAAAATAAATGTAAGTGAAGTGCTCATTTGCCTATTTTACTAACAACAACCTGGGGAACTGTTCACCTTTGTACTCACTCTTGAGGAGGAGATATACTATACATTGTTCAGGGGAGGATAACTGTATAACTAGGGTCATGAGAGATTATGGAAGCCATCTAATATATGGAATATTTCAAGAATATGTTTAGTTTGGGAAATTGAAGTGATTCTTGGTAACTATTCAAATATTTCCAGTTAAGTTAAATCAAAAACACACTTATGCTTTTGTTTTTACAATAGGTAGAAATTTACCAAGAGTTCAAATTTACAGAGACATAAATTTCAATTCATTTCCAACAATTACAATTCCAGAGTTCAAAGAAGAAAGAAAAAAAAAACTTTTCTGCCTTTATGCAGAAACAAGCAGCGACTCATTCACTCATTCATTCAATCATTCATCAAACATTCATTCATTCAGTGTGTAGTATGTGTCAGTTACTGTACTAGCTATAGTGGATTCAGTAGTGATAGAGTCAGTTCCAGCTATTATCATCTGTAAGTGCTGAAGTTACTCGGGTGTCCTAAACCAGAATTATCAGCACACAGAAAGCCTACAAATTTTTTACCAAAATTGTGTGTGTGTGTGTGTGTGTGTGTGTGTGTGTGTGTGTATAACTATGCATATATTTTGGGGAGGAGGAAAAGAAGTCATACCTCTCATCAGATTTTTTTAAGCATCCATAGTTCAGATGGGTTCTTCAAGTTTCCTACTAATGTTAACATTCTGAGTTTAATATTATGAAATATCATACCTAATATTCCACTGTCCTCTCCATCACCACTTTCTAAAATCATTCTAAAATACTGGCTAAAATTCAAATTTTACTTTAATCCTAAAGATAGAATGTACTCATTTGACTTGTGAAAATGCCATTGATTGACATGATAAATTAACCAGGCACAGTTTGAAAAGGACTGGAAGAGATGTTTTCTTGTGTTTCCATGTACAAGAAATGTTAAAATTAGATAAGCCTTCAAGGTAATGCTGAGCAGGGGGTTATTACCCATCTGTATATTTGAATTAAAAAACATATATGTTTAAATGCATATGGGCATATGTGTGTATAACTCTATAAGAATGCATTTTGCAGTATAAAAATTTCAGCCTAAAAATATAAAGGAAAGGAAAATTTGCAATTCAAAGAAGACCACACTATGTCTAGAAAATCAAAATTTGTAGGGTTATCTCCCTGGAAAGCAAGGGTAAAAAAGGAAAGATAATTGCATTGCAATTCAAGTTCCAAAGCACAAAACTCTATCTAGAAAATCACAGTCATCATGTGCATGAATAAAAATTTGCCATTGCTTGGAGACTGTGATTAAAAAAATAAAGTAATATCAGGGAGAATATTGAAGCTGACAGTCCAAATACAGGAAAAAGTTAACTGATTCTTCTAACCTCTTATGAGATAGCATCAAGGTTGAAAATGTGTTCCTTCGGTTACTTTTCCTAGAGAAAATAGGAAAAGGAGATTCTGGGTGAATATATCTTTAAGGAAGCCATGGAAATAAGCACTGGCCGACGTCTCTTGGGTCTAAAACCAATCAAGTCTGGCTTAATAAGAAACAGGCTTTAGAAAAATGTAATATTCTATCTTTTTTTTTTTTTGGCCATGAGACATCTGTGTTTTTGCTATGAACAAATGCTTTTGTTATTTTAATCTAATAAAAGAAGTGGTAGAAAAGTGAGGGTGCCCAGAAAGCAAAGGGCATGATCCTGATATATATGTTCTTATCAGACCATCATCACTTAATTTGCAAAGATTTTCAGCAACTAGGGAGAGCAGGGAACAGAACCCTGAGGGGTATTTATAGGAAAACAAAGGGGTTAAAGTTGTCTTACAATGTTCCTTTTCCTGGGCTCACATGGACTCCATATCAAACTATAGCATGAACAACATTGGATCCCAGCATCGAGCAACACACGTGTCAAGGATTTTACAGCTCAACCAAGAAATCATAAAGGAGACACTAACACATTGGAATGCTACTGCCACGCTTTGTGTGGACCCAGATGAACAGCACAGAATATGGGCGGTGGTTAAATCAGTATGTATTAGGCTGATTCACTGTATGACACTGCCCAAGGTGCCTCACTTTCCCAGGTCTCTGCTCTTTCTTCTGCAACAAGATGATGTGTGCACTTTGATCCTGTGTTTTATGAAGTGTTTTCTCAGATAATCTTTACATTGTAAGAGAATAAACCAGGTGTGTGTGTTGGGGAGGGTGGGTGGTGAGTATTGGAGTACAATACATGTAAAGACGCAGATCTCTGTGTCTCATTCCAGGACTAACATATCAGAATCTTTGGGTGAGGATGGGGTTGAAGCCTAAGAAACTGAATTTTAACAAATCCCTCAGGTAATTCTTATATGTACCAAGGTATGAGAACTAATATAGTTATAACATCTCCCATCCCCTTCATAGACACATTTTTAGAATTGCAATTTTCATTTTTAATCTTTGCAGAGTGGCCAGTCCTTTTTAAAGTGAAGGCAGAGGCCATTTAGATAGCAGAGTGCTTGTTTGAATGAATTCCCACCCCCCCCATCTCCTACGTTCTATTTTTCACAGTTTCACAGGCTCAGTTTATTGTATTATGTTCTCTTTAATAATATATGTTATTATCCAATGTCCATCGGAGACAGGATATATTTGATTGGGGGCTGTTGATCANACCCCCCCCATCTCCTACGTTCTATTTTTCACAGTTTCACAGGCTCAGTTTATTGTATTATGTCCTCTTTAATAATATATGTTATTATCCAATGTCCATCGGAGACAGGATATATTTGATTGGGGGCTGTTGATCATTTTAGCAATGGGTGAGTGTCCAACAGGGACCAGTTTGGTCTTGAGAATGGTGAAGAATTGTTTTATAAAGAAGTCTTACTGACACAGGGGAAATTTAATCTTGGTGAGACATTTATCAGTCTATTAACTCTTCAGTCAGGTTGAATTCCGGTAAAATGCAGGGACAAAATTTGTTATACTGTCTGTATGCCTTCTTTTCAAGGATCGAAGTTTCATCAACCCAGAAGTTTATTTTCTATTGCTTAATCACTAGTGCATCAACAAATATTTGTTGCTGTGTTTTATTGGTAAACCTGGTTTTTATTTTGTAATATACAAAATTTCACTATTAAATTTGGCCCACATGGCCAACACTGTTTTCAACATCTTTATATTGCCCAATATCAGTAGTGGAGCCCTGATAAATATTTTTCCCTTTCTTCTATAGAGGAGAATTTTTTTTCTCCTTTTTCCCCTTCTAGGTTTGTTGGCTGGTCTAACAATTAAATTGACATAAGACAGATCAACAGGAGAAAAACATTTAATTTAGCATGTATGGGAGCTCATAAAAATAGGAGACTCAAAGAAGTGAACAAAGCAGGCAGCATTTATACCTTTTGGAGAAAGAAACAATAAATTTGTGAAGAATTGATGAGACAAAGAAGTTTAGCACATTATTGAAGAAGTAACAAGGTTTGTTTATACAGCCTCCCTGGCTCTGAAGTTCCTATCTGTGGCAATAAGAATGCTTTCTACCCACCAGGTGCAGGAGGGTCCCCTTCACGTGGGGCATTTATTTCCTGCTTTCTGGCGGATGGAAGGGGGTCAGAGTGTTCTCTTGCACTAGCTGTTTCTTAAGTAACTTTAATTCAAAATAATCATTATGCCAAAGTGGCATATTTTGGGATGGCCTCCTCTGAACACCATTACTTCTTAACCTTTGAAATCACATTCTATTTAGCCTCTTTCTAATTCTCAATTGGATTATTGCAGTCATTTCAAAACAATTCTGCCAATCTCATTTCTTTGTGTTTCAGAACAGATACATCTTGCTAAAGTCCTTTGTTCAACTACCTTGAATGATATTGCCAATCAAATTATATCTAACCTCCTTATCCAGAATACAAAACTCTCCATAATCATGTCTCAACATATTTCCCTTGTTCTCTTCGAGAAATTGACCTCTAACTAGAAAGCAAGGAGTGGGTTCTGCGGCTAAGCAAGGCAACACGCTTTCGGGAAGATTCAATGTAAGTTTGGCATAATGGGTGGTTGATGGTTGGGGAAGTTAGTGTGGCCTGGAGGAAGGGGCCCCATCTAGAGATTTGCTTCTCTTTCCTGTTGTTACCCAGCTTTGTACCTGTGGAAAAGTACCTTAACCACATGGCACCTGCATTTCCTTGCCTTTAAAATGTGGGTTAATATGCCAGATTCCAATCTTCTCAAATGGATGTTAACAAAATAAAAAATAATACTGTCATTTTAAAAGATCTCTGTAGCAAAAAATACTGAATTTAGCACTTTTAAGAGCCCCCAAATAGGACACTTTAAAATTACGAAGCCAAATGATTTGACAGGCTAAAGGAGGCCCAAGAATTTTCTGTATTTTCCTTGCCTGTGTATGTGTGATTCTTAGTATCCATTTTTTTCATTTGTTTTTGTTAAAATTGTAGATTGACACATGGCTGTAAGAAATAATACAGAGAGATCTAATATACCCATCCCTCAGTCTCCTCCAATGTTAGTGTACTGCATGACATAGTACAATATCAAAACAAGGAAACTGCCCATGACCTATTTGGATTTTACCGGTTCACATGCATTCCTGTGTGTGTGTGTGTGTGTGTGTGTGTGTGTGTTTAGCTGTATGCAATCTCACCATGTGTAGATTTGTGTGATCACCACAAGAGTCAAGATACAAGAATCCCATCGCCATGAGTATTCTTCCTGTTCCTTTTTATAACCATAGCCATTTCCCTTGCAACCTCCCGCACCACACCCCTAACCCCTGGCAACCATTGATTCATTCTCTAGTCTCATAATCTTGTCATTTCAAGAATGCTAGACCAATGGAAACATGTAACATGTCATCTTTGGGGGTTGACTTTTTTCATCCAGCATAATTTTCTAGAGCTTCATCCAAATTCTGACATGTCAATAATTCATTCCTTTTTATTGCTAAATAAATATCAATGATTATGTATGTACCTTGGTTTATTTGACCATTCCCCCATTGTAGAATATCCGGGTTATTTCCAGTTTGTGGCTATTATGTATAATGTATTGGGAACTTTCATTGACAGTTTTTGCGTAAACATAATTTCACATTTCTCTAGCCTAAGTGTCCAAGAATGAAATAGATGGGTCATGTGATATTTACATATTTAGTTTTTCATGAAACTGCCAAACTATTAATCCAGAAGGCTTGTACCATTTTACATTCCTATCAGCAATGCATGAGTGAGGCAGTTTATTTGCATCCTTGTCAGCATTCAGTGTTCTCACTATTTTCTACATTGTCCATTCTGATAGGTGGGTAGGGATATCTGATTGTGGTCTTAATTTGCATTTCCTTGATACCTAATGCAGTGGAACAACTTTTCACAGGTTCAGTTGTCATCTGTATATACTGTTCTGTAAAATGTCTGCTTTTGTATTTTGCCCTTTTGTCGTAGGGTTGTTTGGGGATTTTTTTTAATTGTTAAGTTTTGAGAATTCTTTATGCATCCTACGTCCTAGATCTTTGTTGAATGTGTCTATTTGCAGATATTTGCTTCCAGTCTGCAGCTTGTCTTTTCAACCTCTTAACAGGGGTCTTTCACAGAACAAACTTTCCCATTTTGATGAGATCCAGTTTGTCAATTTCTTCTTTTATAGATCATGCTTTTGGTATCCTGTCTAAAAAGTCTTTGTCCAGGGGCGACTGGGTGGCTCAGCGGGTTAAGTGTCTGCCTTTGGTTCCGGTCATAATCCCAGGGTCCTGGGATCGAGCCCCACATGGGCTCTCCGCTCCACGGGGAAGTCTACTTCTTCTTCTCCCTCTACCTCTGCCCCCTGCTCCTGCTATCTCTCTCTCTCAAATAAATAAAATCTTTAAAAAAAAAAGAAGTCTTTGTCCAACCCTAAATCTCAGAAATATTATGCTATTGGCTTTTTCTCACAAGATTTATAATTACATATCTAAATCTAATTTATAACTACATGCCTATGTGCTCCACTTTGAGTTAATTTTTATGTAAAATGTGAAGTTTAGGTAGTTTAGGTTGAGGCTACTTTTTAACTGTAAATGTTCAATGGCTGCAGCATCATTTGTTCAAAACAACAGTAGCGACATTATCTCTTCTTAGAGACAAGATTGACTGGATATTAAAACAATCTTTACCATTAGATTTGATTTTTTTTCCTTAAATTTCAGACTGTCCTTCAAATAACATCTTCTTTATTCTGAAAATACTTGCCTAGGGAAAAAAACCTCTTAATGAAGATGTTGAGTTCATGGACTTAAATAAAGGATTCCTCTCAGAAGGAGTTGGCTGTAGCATAGAAAACACAGGCTTTGGGGCCAGATTGATTTGGATTTACATTCTTTTTTATAAGTTTTATTCAAATCTCAGTTAGTTAGTGTAGTATTAGTATCAGGTGTACAATCTAGTGATTCAACACTTCCATGCAACACCCAATGCCCATCACAGCAAGGGCTCTCCTTAATCCCCATGGTTAATCAAAAAATTTTAAATAAAACATTTTAGTGAGCAGTAGGAGACAAGAGGCAAAAAAATCTCATGAGAGAAAAGTGAAGTACTGGATTGGAAGAGGGTCAGAAATAATACTTTATGAGTCCTTAATCTGAGCTGGAGAATAATACCCAGGTAAGTCTGTTGTCAAACCTAAAATAGGACAATGTCTCCAGCACAGATTAAGGACTCAAAGTATTATTTCTGACCCTCTTCTGATTTACTACTTCCCTTTCCCCTCCTGAGATTTTTCTCACTCTTGTTTACTATACTGCTCACTAAAATGTTTTATTTTAAAAGTTTATGATAACCATTTATTTAAAGGTAAGACAGGTGAAAACCTGTGAGAAATTGTTACTGGGGTTACTATAGATATCATAACATAAAAAATGCAAATGCTTATTATTAAACTACAATTAATTTTAATATTAATAATTTATTTTAACCACTGAAAAATNTAAAATGTTTTATTTTAAAAGTTTATGATAACCATTTATTTAAAGGTAAGACAGGTGAAAAACTGTGAGAAATTGTTACTGGGGTTACTATAGATATCATAACATAAAAATGCAAATGCTTATTATTAAACTACAATTAATTTTAATATTAATAATTTATTTTAACCACTGAAAAATAAAATGCAAACTTAATATGAAATAGGCAGTAGCTAAAGATTAACATCAGTTCTGTCATAACCAAGAGGAATTATTTGTTTTGCCAATGTAAGCTTTTCTCCATTTTAACAAAAATCTTCTGACTTCATTATATTCATTAGAGCCTGTCAATATATGATAGTGTTTAAATTTCATTTCCTGGCATTCCACAGCAGAGATTCAGACTAAATCAATATTCACCTAGTGTCATCTGTAGTCAATGTATGTCTTACTTGAGCTGCTAATTAATTACCTTTTGCAATAGATATTAAAGATACATTTGTAATTTTGTTAATTGCTCTTTTCCATAGAAAATGTTAGCCATTGTAGATAGGACTTATCTCTACATACAGAGCAATATAATTTACATCATCTAACTTGAATATTTCCACACTGCAAATAAATGTGTGTATATAAGAAAGCATATGTCTCAGAACTAGGGACTGCATAAAGTGAAGATCTTTTATATTCAAATAACCTTGATTGTTCTTATATGTGCCAGTTGAAAAAATTAACCTCTCTTCATGATGATTTGCATGATAAATATTTATCCTTAAACACTAGAACCACCACAGGATGAGTGTTTATACCATGAGAAACACGCAGCAACATCTTACTGATAAAAAAACATCCAATGGAAAAAAGACAGTCTCTTCAATAAATGGTGCCAGGAAAATTGGAGAGCTACATGCAAAAGAATGAAACTTGACCACTCTCTCACACCATACACAAAAATAAACTCNAAATGGATGAAAGACCTCGATGTGAGACAGGAATCCATCAAAATCCTAGAGGAGAACATAGGCAGCAACCTCTATGACATGGGCCAAAGTAAACTTTTTCATGACACATCTCCAAAGGCAAGAGAAACAAAAGACAAAATGAACTTGTGGGATTTCATCAAGATAAAAAGCTTCTGCACAGCCAAGGAAACAGTCAAAAAAACTAAGAGACAGCCCACGGAATGGGAGAATATATTTGCAAAGGACACCACAGATAAAGGACTGGTATCCAAGATCTACAAAGAACTTCTCAAACTCAATACACGAGAAACAAATAAACAAATCATAAAATGGGCAGAAGATATGAACAGACACTTTTCCAATGAAGACATACAAATGGCTAACAGACACATGAAAAAATGTTCAAAATCATTAGCCATCAGGGAAATTCAAATCAAAACCACACTGAGATACCACCTTACGCCAGTTAGAATGGCAAAAATTGACAAGGCAAGAAACAACAATTGCTGGAGAGGATGTGCGGAAAGGGGATCCCTCCTACATTGTTGGTGGGAATGCAAGTTGGTACAGCCACTCTGGAAAACAGTGTGGAGGTCCCTTAAAAAGTTAAAAATTGAACTACCCTATGACCCAGCCATTGCACTACTGGGTGTTTACCCCAAAGATACAGACGTAGTGAAGAGAAGGGCCATATGCACCCCAATGTTCATAGCAGCATTGTCCACAATAGCTAAATCGTGGAAGGAGCCGAGATGCCCTTCAACAGATGACTGGATTAAGAAGTTGTGGTCCATATATACAATGGAATATTACTCAGCTATCAAAAAGAACGATTTCTCAACATTTGCTGCAACATGGATGGCACTGGAGGAGATAATGCTAAGTGAAATAAGTCAAGCAGAGAAAGACAAGTATCATATGATTTCTCTCATCTATGGAACATAAGAACTAGGAAAATCGGTAGGAGAAGAAAGGAATAAAGAAA
>NC_048226.1:34195276-34200679 GCF_002007445.2 Ailuropoda melanoleuca
GGTAATCAAAAGGGGGAATGAAGCATGAGAGACTATGGACTATGAGAAACAAACTGAGGGCCTCAGAGGGGAGGGGGGTGGGGGAATGGGATAGACTGGTGATGGGTAGTAAGGAGGGCACGTATTGCATGGTGCACTGGGTGTTATACACAACTAAGGAATCATTGAACTTTACATCAGAAACCGGGGATGTACTGTATGGTGACTAATCTAATATAATAAAAAAACATGAAAAAAAAACACAGTAGTAGCCCCATTCCACTGTCACTATGGACATTGACTGGAAGAATGACTTAAATTGCTATTTTTTCTTCCTTTATTTTCTTTATATTTTTGCATTTATATAGGTACATAGGTAGGAACATTTGCATCTCTTTACTTTTGCTGAGCAACTTGATTTGAATATAAGACTAAATATGCATTTTGAGACTATACCACACTCCTCAGTCATTAGGAACCCAACTCCCCACTTCTAGGCTGTGTGATATTGAGGCAATTACTCTGCCTAAGCTTCCCCCACCTCATCATTAGAATGGATATGATAGTAATAGTTTTGTCCTTGTTAGTCTTAACAACAGTGTCTACTTCAGAAGAGTTTTGTGAAGATTTTATGTCATTTATAGAGTTATTTACCCCAGGTGCCAGGCATATATTTAATACTCAACAAACAGTTGTTAAATTATCTGTTGGTATACGTTAAAAATATATCTTACAGCACCAGGGAAATACAAATCAAAACCACACTGAAATACCACCTCACACTAGTCAGAATGGCTAAAAATAACCACTCAGCAAATGACAGATGTTGGCGAGGATGCAGAGAAAGGGGAATTTCCTACACTGTTGGTGGGAATAAAACGGGTGCAACCACTCTGGAAAACAGTATGGAGTTTCCTCAAAAAGTTTAAAATAGAGCTACCCTAGACCCAGCAGTTGCACTACTGGGTATTTAGCCCAAAGATACAAATGCAGTGATTTGAAGGGGCACCTGCACCCCAATGTTTATAGTAACAATGTCCACAATAGCCAAACTATGGAAAGAGCCCAGATGTCCATCGACAGATGAATGGATAAAGAAGATGTGGTATATAGTCAATGGAATATTACTCAGCCATCAAAAAAATGAAATCTTGCCATTTGCAATGACATGGACAGAACTAGAGAGAGTATTATGCTAAGTGAAATAACTCAATCAGAGAAAGACAATTATTATATGATCTCACTGATATGTGGAATATAGGAAACAAGGCAGAGGATCATAGGGGAAGAGAGGAAAAAAATGAAACAAGACAAAACCAGAGAGGGAGATAAACTGTAAGAGACTCTTAACTGTAGGAAACAAAATGAGGGTTGCTGGAGTGGATGAGGGTGGAGGGATGGGGTAACTGGGTAATGAACATTAAGGAGGGCACGTGGTGTAATTAGCACTGGATATTATATAATATTGATGAATCATTGACTTCTACCTCTGAAACCAATAAGACATTATATGTTAATTAATTGAATTCAAATTTAAAAAATAATTAAAAAATAAGATGACTTACAGTAGGTTATAAATGCACTAACACATTACACCGACCAGGACTTAGTCATACAGTTGCACCTAGTTGCATTGGTTCTGGGACTAATTTAAAAAAAGAGGACAGCATGGAGAATGGATAATGGGAAATAGTTAATAGTCTCTGGATCTGCCTCCACTATTCATATTCTACATTCTTTTTTCTTCAAGTATTTATTAATCCCTGATATATTTTTCAGACAGCGACTATGTCTTTTGCTCACCTTTGTACCCCAGTTTCTAGAAAAGTACCTGAGGCATAGAAGGAATTTAATAAATATGGGCCAAATGAGTGGATGAATTGTTAATTCCAGGGAGGGGGCAAAGTCTAAGAAAATAAATGTAAACATAAAGAAAGATCCAGTCCAGGCCCAGAAGATGCTTTGTTTTGTCTCACTTGGTTATAAACAATGCCCATCACCGAGAAAATCTTAATCTCCCCCTCTGGTATTATAATTTTAAAAAGCCTCCCTCCTCTGAACGGATAATTCATCTCTTTGAAGAAGACACAACCAAGGGCACCTGAGTGGCTCAGTCAGTTAAGCATCAGCCTTCAGCTCAGGTCAGGATCCCAGGGTCCTGGGATCAAGCCATCACACTCTTGGTTCTGCAGAAGTCTGCTTATCCCTCTGCCCCTCCCCCCAACTTGTTTTCTCTCTCTCTCTCTCAAATAAATAAAATCTTTAAAAAAAAAAGGCACAAGGCACAATCAATACAACCATTGGTGATATCCCTGTAATAATTTCCTATTCTTGATAGCATAAGCAGTATTATTTCAATGTGTGCAATAATGTAACTATCGTATAATTGTGAATCTGATTATGCATTGTGTAATTACGCGTCATATGTAATTGGTAATAAAAATGTAAACATTAAAAAACAGTATCTTAAAAAACAATGTGCTATCACTTAACAACAACAACAAAAAATCAGCCTCAAGCTGTGGCGTCTTGATCCTTATTGCACCTAGAGAGTGATTGCAAAGAAAGAGGTTGGTGCCTCCTGTGGTGATCTGAGGGGTTACCAACTCCAGGGTTGTATAATGCAAATGTATGTTTGATTCATTCTGTAGCTATGCATTCTGTTTTCCAGGAAAGAAGTCATAGGTAACTACTATATAAACTAGGATACGGACTCATTCATTTGTATTAGAGCAGACACTGCCAGACAGTAGACTATTGATGGTGACCAACACTGCTGCTCCTTCTAATTACAAGGCATTAAAATTATAAAGCCCAAAGTTCCTTTGTGACCATGGATATTAATTACTGGCTCTAGAAAAGTTTAATCAACTCTTCCTGCTTCATGAAACAGTAAATTTCTCCAAGGGCTGCACAATTCACCTCTTCCAAATAGAACCTCTCCTTGGACACTGCTTGATAAACACCAGCAATATTTGCTCTTTGTCTCCCTATCTTCTAGATCCATGGAGAACATCCTGTATGAAACACTCAAATACAATTCTTAACACCCTCACGGTCCAGTTTGTTAATAGGACTGTTTCTCAGACATATTTTAATACAATCGTCTTGCCTTAAACATACCATTTTTTAAGATTAAAAGTAGAGTTTCAGTTGCCCTCATCTGAGAACTTTTTAATATTTTTTCATATTCTTATATTTGTGGTAAAATATACATAACACAAAATTTTCCCTTGCTTGATGACTAAGGATGTAGAACTTGTATACCTTCCTTAGATAAATGCTATTCAGACATTCTGCTCATTAAAGAAATAAATAACAGCCCTTATTTTAGAGCAACTTTTCATTCATGGAAAAACTGAGCAGAAGTTGGAGATTTCCCTCATACCACCTGCCCTTACATATGCACAACCTCCCCTTACTATCCACATCCAGCATCACAGCGATATGTTGTTAACAGTCAATGAACCTGCACTGACACATGATTATCACTCAAAGCCATAGATTCCCTGTTTTTAAACTAGGTTGTCTCTTTATTATTGAGCTTTAAGAGGTCTTTATATATGCTGGATATAAGACCCTTAACAAATACACAATTTGCGAGTAATTTATCTCATCTTGTGTGTTGTCTTTTCACTTTTTTAATGTTCTCTGAAGCACAAAAGTCTTTAATTTTGATGAAATCTAAATTATTTATTTTTCTTATTTTGTTGCATATATTTTTGGTGTAATATATAAGAATCCTTTGCCGTATCCAAGTCATGAAGAGTTATTCCCATATTTTATTCTAAGTGTTTTATAGTTTTTATTCTGCAATTAGGTCTTTAATCCATTTTAAGTTAATTTTTGTATAGGTGTTCAACTTCGTTCTTTTGCATGTGGCTATTCAGTTGTCCCATTATGCTTTGTTGAAAAGACTATTCTTCCTCTGTTGAAGGATCTTGGAACCCTTGTCAAAAACCAGCTGACCATAAATGCCTGGTTTTATTTCTCAACTCTCAATCTATTTCATGGATCTATAAGTCTATTTTATTTTCAGGTTTTTCATTATGAGTGTCAACAAATACAATTGATTGTTGTACATTGATCTTCTATCCTACAACCTTAGTAAACTCTTCTGTTAATTCCCATGGTGTTTAGAGAACTCTTTAGGATTTTTTTATATGCAAGATTATGTTGTCTGTGAACATATGTAGTTTTGCTTCTTTCTTTCCAATCTGGATGGCTTTTATTTCTTTTTCCTCCTAGTTGCCCTGGCTGGAATCTCCTGTACAATGTTGAACTGAGAGCACATATCCTTGTTTTATTCTTGATTTTAGAGGGAAAGTATCCAGTCTTTCATTGTTCAGTATGATACTAGCTGTGGGTTTTTCATAGATGTTTTATCATATTTAGGCAGTTTCCTTCTATTCCTAATTTGTTCAGTGTTTTTAACATGACAGGGTGTTGGATTTTGTTGAGTGCTTTTTCTTTATCTATTGATATATGAATATAATTTGATGTATTATATGATTGTTTTTTATTCTCATTGATGGATTTTAGGATATTAAACCAGCCTTGCATAACTAGGCTAAATCCTGCTTGGTTAGAGTGTATAATTCTTTTTACATATATATGTTGCTGGATTCAGTTTAATAGTATTTTGTTAAGGATTTTGGCAACCATTTCCACATGAGATATTAATTATTTTCTTTCCTTGAAATGACTTTGGTTTTGGTATTAGGGTAAAACTGGGCTCAAAAAAGGAGTTGGGAAGTACTCTTTACTCTCCTGTTTTTTGGAAGAGTTCATGAGGAATTGGCATTAATTCCTCTCTAAAAGTTTGGTAGAATTCAGTGGTGAAGACATCTGGGCCTGAGCTTTCTTTTACAGGTTGGTTTTTGATTATTACGCCAGTGTCTTTACTCTTTCATAGGTTTATTCAGGTGATCTATTTCTTTTTGAGTCAGTTTTGGAGACTTGTGTCTTTTCAGGAATCTTTCCTCTAAATGATCTAAATTTATTGGCATACATGGTATTGGCATACAGGAATTTTTCATGGAATTCCTTTATAATCTTTTTTTTTTTAAATTTCTGGATGGTTGGCAGTAATGCCTCCTCTTCCATTTTTAATTCTAGTCTTTTGTGTCTTTTCCTTCCCCGATCAGTCTGATGGTATATCCATTTGGTTAATCTTTTCAAAGAATCAGCTCTTCATTTCATTGATTTTTCTAAATTGTTTTTTATTCTCTTTTTTAAATTAATTCCCTCTATAATCTTTATTATTTTTTTTTTAGCTTACTGTAGGCTTAGTTTGTTCTTCTTTTCCCAGTGTCTTTTTTTTTTTAAAGATTTTATTTATTTATTCGACAGAGATAGAGACAGCCAATGAGAGAGGGAACACAAGCAGGGGGAGTGGGAGAGGAAGAAGCAGGCTCATATCAG